>NW_017674175.1:2629-95414 GCF_001879085.1 Nicotiana attenuata
TGAGTCATGCCTCAAAGAAAAGATACGACCAAGAAACGTTTTGGTGAAATCGGCAGGACTGTGATGCAGAAGAGAATACTTGGGAGAGGGGAACAAACCTCAAAGCCTACAAGAGCCTCATTGAAGATTATTTTGCAAGTAAGGCGCCGAGGATGTCGCCAACTCAGGTGGGGGAGAATGTCATGGGCGGCTTTCCAGCCATGCCCCATGACCCCTTGGGCGCGCCCCGTGGCGTCCTAGCGAACCTCCCAATGCCTAGCGCCACGGACGGCCCCGTGGTCTTGGCCGCGCCAAGTGACAAGCGCGCACGTGCCTCTGTCGCCCCACCGATATCCTTCGCGAGCGCCAAGCCGCAGGCAGAAGCCAACAGCGCCGCGCGCGCAGACCGTGATGCCAAAGACACTGCTGCTGCCTTATAGGAGACTAAGTCATTTTCATTGTAAATATAGAGTAGTTTTATTTCATGCACTTCCATTATGTTTCTCTAGCTTAATTAGGTCTACTCCTGTAACTTTGGATTATTTTTTTTAAGTACTATTAGGGGGGATCAAGCAATCAAAACTTTCTAGCAAGCAAGCAATTCTCTGTACTAGTGTCTCTCCCCCTCGACACCGCGTTGCTTTTCTGTAATAGCTTTCATTAATGCAATCAAGCTTTCTTTCATTCTGAATTCTCATTTCTGTTCTCTCAATTGCTCTTGATATTGGTTTTCCCCGTACGACACTGACAATCTCGTCTAGCGTACGGAGGGGACCTCAGTTGGCGGACAGCAACTGCACTGACATCAGTTGCCTAGCCGTACGTTGCCCTTCCAAGGAATCTCAGGAAGGCGCCGCGTATCTATAAGCATGCACAAGGCTTTCATTATTTTTTCCTTAATTTTAAGGGTTTAAATTGATTTATTTTCTCCCTATTTTTATCTATAAAATCCCCAATAATTATTTCCAAAATTATTTTTTTGAAATTCATTTATTTGATTTCTATACTTATGCAAAAATATGGCTAATGTAATTTTTATGTATTTTTACAATTACATTTAGTATTTTTAAGCTAAATTGCACATAATTGCAATGTTAGCCCATTTTAAAACATAATTAAATTTTATATGCATAAAATTGGCCCACTGTATTTTTAAAATTAATTATGTATTTTAAAACATTTTGGCACCTTAAATTATTTTCCAGATATCACTTATTATTTATTAAAATTAAAATAGGGGAAAACTTGCTATTTAAATAATAGCCAAATTTGGCTTTCAATTATAGCCAAAGCGGACCCCAATTCCCAACCCAATTTTACAATTTATAATCCGACCCATACCCTATTACCCTTACCCAAACCCAGAACCCACCTACCCATTTGAATCCTGACCGTTGATCTCCCAGATCAACGGTCCAAATAATTCCCTTCATTTTTAATTCTAATCAACCCTCCTAACCCTAATCATTTTTTCAATCCGCCGCCTTCAGATGCTCTCTCATCTCCACTCTTCTCTCAAACCTAACCCTAGACTCCTCCACTCACCTCCTTCTCCGGTCATCTCCGGCGACTATCTCTCAAACCCAAGCCTCCAATGGTCACTCCACCGCCTTGCTCATTATCTCTAAGGCCCTCAAGGGTCCTGGGCCATGTCGATTGGGACCTAGGGTTTCTGATTCTGTTGCTCGAGGCTTCTCTGGTGTGATTCTGGGCAAAATCACACCATATGTGTTACGATTTATGAAGTTACAACAGGTTCTTTCAATTTCTATTTGGGTTTCCTTTGAAACCCTAACTCTCTTTTGAATCTCTCAGATCCGTGTCATTTTCATCCTTTAAGCCTGTTTCCTTCTATGATTTTCTTATTCTCGAGCTATCACGACCCCAAACCCGGTCGTGATGGCGCCCAACAACATTGCTAGGCAGGCCTGGCCACAATCGTTCCCAAATTAACCGTAAACCTCAAACCGACAATCTAAAGAGATTATAATAGTTTTAGAATAATAATCCAATATTTATAATAGAATAATACTGAGAAAAATACGAAGTCTGATAAAACGCTCCCAAAGATCTGGGGTCACGAGTCTAGAGCCTCTAAAACAATCTGAATAACAATATCTGAACGAAAATACTCAAGTCTGGAAATGTATATATAAATAAAACTGAAATAGGAAGAGTAGTCAGGTCCTGCGAACGTCAAGCAGCTACCTCAACAACTCTGATAAGCTCTGGGAAACAAAGACTGCTCAGCTAAGCCTCCGGTGTACCTGAATCTGCACACAAGGTGCAGGGAGTAGGGGTGAGTACTACCGACTCAGTGAGTAATAAGCATATAAAATGTCTGAAGATAAGAAATCCACGAAATGCCACAAAGTAAAGCTAAAACTATCAGTCCAACACCTAACTACGAACTAACAGCAAAACAACTCAAAATATATCAGTCAAGTATAATGTAAAGATGCAATGCAATGTACATGACCGCTACGGCGCGTAGCCCGATCCATTTAACGTCGACGGCGCTCACTGGGGGTGTGTACAGACTTCGGAGGGGCTCCTTCAGCCCAAGCGCAATATAATCATACGATTCGCTGCGGCGTGCAGCCCGATCCATACTCAGTCCACAATATGCATATGAGTCACGTAACAGATTCAATTAACTTCCCAATTTCCAATTTATTAAGAAGAATATACTTTAGATATTTAACTTCAGGAAATGTGACTTAGCGTTTCATAACAGTGATTAAACACAGGACTGAGATCAATGATTATACAAAGCATGCTATCACAATGACAATCATCCTCTAAGGATGCTACAGATCGGCACAAGGCCCCAAACACAGCAATAAGCCCAGATATATTCAATACAGGGTGCGTATCAGTCGCCAATAAAGAAATATTCTTGTTCAGGATGGACTAAGTCTCGATCCCCAGTCATAACCAATCCCGCACCTGCCATGGGGTGCGCGCCCTACAATAGCGTCACAATGTGATAAGCCGGGGTTTCAAACCCTCAGGCCATCATATACACCAACTACTCACCTCTATCCGGCCGTAGAATGGTCCCCAATGCCTTTTCCTTTTGTATCGACCTCCTCGCGCGTCGAATCTAGTCAAAATCACAACGAATACATAAATATGGGTTAAAGAAACAAAACCCAATCAAAAATACTCGAAAAGCACTAAAATTCACGAAGTTGGTAAAACCCGAACCCCGGACCCACTTCTCGAAAAATTCCGAAAATCACACCACCGGATTCCTCGTCTCGCCACGAGTCTGTGCATATAAAGTTCACTAAAATCGGAGCTCGTTTGACCCTCCAAATTCTATTTTTACATCACAACTTTCCAAGCCCTAGCCTGACCCGTTTTTGATGAATTTTCTACAATTTACATGTAATTTCTACCATAAATTCGAATATTTAGGCCAAGGAACTTACCTCCAAGTGATTCTCAGTCAAAACCCTCGAATTTCCTTGTTCAAAGCTCTTAAGAACGTCAACAATGGAGGAAAAATATGAAAGGGTCGCGGATGAAATATTATTTTAAAACACTTCTGTCGCCCAGCGATTTTCGCTTCTGCGATCCCGCTTTCACTTATGCGGGACCGCTTCTGCGGCCACATTTCCGCTTAAGCGGTTTTCACTTAGAAACCCGGACTTCGCTTATGCGACGCGAAGTCCGCTTCTGCGGTTCCTTCAAACCCGCTTCTGCGGCACCTTGTCCGCTTATGCGGACCCGCTGGTGCGAGCCACCTTCCGCATCTGTGAAATTTCCCTAGCCGGCCACGACCGCTTCTGCGACCACGTACCGGCTTCTGCGGTCCATTTTCGCAGAAGCGGAAACACCAGATGACAGAAAAATCTAACCTGCAATTACACCTCAAAACTCTCGTTTAACCACCCTAATTCACCCCGAGGCCCTCGGGACCTCAACCAAATTCTATCCAAACCCCCAATTTCCACCATGAAACACTAAATTTTAGGTTGAAATCTTAGAAAATGCAATGAAGATTGAAAAAAATAGATTAGAATAACTTATCAGAAGAAGGGTTCTTGGGAAAATCGCCTCTAGGTTTTTCTTGTTTTGAAAAATTGATGAATTGGAGAAAATCCCAATATTTTGCTATTAGACTAGTTGTAGGTGTCACAAATGCAAAGTCTCACAATTCCTGCTATCATCGCAATTGCGATGACTTGTTCGCGATTGAGAACAATGGGCTCCTCGCAATTGCGACTAAATGATCGCACATGCAAACTCGGTGCTGACCCAACCCTCTTCGCAAATACGNGTCGAATCATCGAAAATCCATTCCGAGCCTTCTAACTCATAAGTCAACATTCGGTTGACTTTTCCAAACTAACCTTATCATAAAGAGACTTATTGTCTCATTTCTAACCAAACTCTATCCGAATTACTTCAAATTCTCCAAACACGTATAATGAAACATATAGAAGCATAAAACGGGGAAAACGGGGCGGTAACTCCCGTAACGACGGGTCGGGTCGTTACACGAGCTTTCCTCTGAAAGATCCTCTACTCAAAATCGTTTTTACTTTCGTTGAAAACTAGAGTTTTTACGGAGTTCTTTCTACACCTGTTTTAACCGATTTCCTTATGATTAAACCTTTTTCCCTTGTTTATTTTGACCGATTTTATGTTCCTACTACTTTTTAACTTGACTCTGTTAAAAGTTCTAATTTTTAAAGATTTTCGTTACTTTGTTTCTATGTGTGCTAGCATGATTTTCTCTACTTCTTTTCTATGTGTTAGCATGATTTTCTTTACTTCGTTTCTGTGTGTTAGCCCGTTTACCTGATTCTTATTAATCTCTCGTGGTCCCTCATGCTTCGAATATGTTCTGCTGAATCTTTATCCTACTTATATCATCCCTATATGATTGTATTTGCTCATCTCTTGTTTCTTCCTATCTATATAACTGACCTTGTTTGTTTGCTACTCTTGTTCATTCGTCTCTATTTATATGGTGAAATATATAGAATCATGACTATCCATGATTGATTCTGATTTTTCGTAATTGATGGTGATTGAAAGATCTTCTTTTAAAGCCCTAAAGCTTTACATCGTCTGTTTAAATTAACTAATTTCATCACCTTATTTACCATGGTACTTTGTTTACTTAGTCTTTCCTTAATTGGGGTTTTTCTGAATTTGGTCCTAATTGACTACTCTATGCCTACTGAACCTTGACTCTTTCCTTATTTAATCATGCACTAATTCTTCTTCCTGTTTTATATGGTACTGAATCTTTCTGTTTGATCTTGATTCCCTTAACTTAAGGAAGTACTTCCTTGATTCTCCGATTGATTGATTCTGAGTTCTTAAATTAGTGTATTACTATGATTTTTTACCTTATTCCACTACCTACTTTCAACTATAAATACTCTAAGTCTTTCGCAAACAAAGCACCAACACTTGGCTTTCAAAAACTCCTCTCTTATAAAAAATCTCTGTTTATCCCTTCTTCCTTGTGTTATTTGCTACTATTAGCCG
This sequence comes from Nicotiana attenuata, assembly GCF_001879085.1. NCBI lineage: Eukaryota > Viridiplantae > Streptophyta > Magnoliopsida > Solanales > Solanaceae > Nicotiana > Nicotiana attenuata. Next base: position 8,120 of record NW_017674175.1, read on the forward strand.
GCTTCAAGCCATGGCTAATCATCTGTGCCCTTTGGTTCTTTCATTATGCTTGCTTCTATCTTCAGTGTTATGTCCTAGTTTAACTTAAAGCCTCAACAACAACATGTTTCTCTTCTTGTTTCAGTTTCTTTTATTTCTAGCCTGCTTTTACTTGTGGTTCTGTTGTGAAGTTTGTAGTTAGGCTATATTATCAGCATGCTAGTATGACTCCCCTCCCTTTTAATTGATGTATTCCCTTGTGTGATTCAAACATGCCCGGACAATCGTTCTCCTTACCTGCTGTGTGCTTACCATTCTTGTGAATCCCAAATCCCTATTCCCCTCTATGAGTCTATGTTCTCCATGATTGGTTTGTGATTATGCCAGTTTCAACTATTTCTGAGCATGTCCAAACCAGTCCAAATACCCTTGCTGGGGTTATGTGTTTGCAGTCAAATGCCTGTGTATTCCCAAACCCTTGACCCCTGTGTGACTACTGAAGTACTTGACTTTGTGTATCACTCCAACTTCTTTCAAACAACCTCTATTACCTTACTAATTGCTTTCATAACCAGAATTTTAAGTCCAGTCTTTAATAATTTTCTTTCAACCTGTGTCCTGCACTTCCACTTCATTCTTAGTTAATAAGTTCTGCCCCCTCTAGTATGTGTACTGCCTTGGGATCCTCTTAAGAACCCTCTGAACTCTGGCATAGTGAGGCTGGCCTTTCCACACTACACTGGTTCAATGCTTCGTTACTAAGTCTATGTGTAAGCATTGCCCGGGGTCCTTGAGACCCTTAGGGAACTTTGATGCACGTAGACTCTGATTTGTTTATGGAAATGAGGCTTGAAAGACCATTGGAGGCTTCTGGGAAACTTGGGCCAAATTGCGGGCTCTCTATAGAATAGCTTCTTGATTTTCTATTTTTACTTATGTAATTTATCTATTGGCCTGTAATAATTTGTAAATAGAAATTTGGGGTACTTAGTAAAAAGGGGTGGGTATATGTATACTTTGTGGGGTAACATGGGTAGAAATCCTGCTCTTAGGGTTTACTTTAAAATATGCCTGCATCACTCGATAAAAAACATGTTCATAGGGCTTTTATTCTTGTCGAATCTAATTACTTTTGCATAAAAGAATCATGCCTATAGGATTCCACTTCTAATTTCATTTGCATCATATTAGAAATCATGCCTATAAGGACTTTACTTCCAGTGTCGTTTGCATCAAATAGGAATCATGTTCTTAAGGTTCTACATTTTCGTCATGTTAGAAATCATGTTCATAGGGTTTCAAACAACCGTGTCGTAAATCATTTCAAATACAGATACCATGTCTATAGCGCTTAATTTCGATTCAGTTCTAATAAGTTTTTCATATGTTAAAAACCTGTAACGCGCCTAGATACCATGTCTGTAGGGATTTCCATTCGCGATTACGTCTAGTAGTCTAATTAGCCTAATAAGTCAATTTCATTCTCGCCTAGTTTACTTCTTAAAACTGGCCTTGTTAAGTGATGACATTTCCTGAAACCAGTTCTTTCAAATTTGACTTAACCTCATTAGATATCCTGCTTACATGTGTCAAAAGGGTCTATTTCGAAAACTTGTTTGTCTCTACATTAATATATAGACACAGTACTGCAAATAGGCAAGCCTTAGGGCATTTTTTCAAAACCTGCATTTCCCTGAAGTTGTTTCCATCGTTCAACATTTCTGATTCTAATAAGTTGTTAAAAGGAGTCACTAGGCAACTATTAGGTTATAACTTCTGAATCGGAAAGTGGTCTATTTCTGCATAATCATTTAGAAATCCTGCTTTAGGACTTTGATTAATAAAGACCTTAACTGTGTTTGTGTCGTGCTGCTTGTATGTTTGTTTGAGGAGGAAATTGTGAGCCTTTTAATTGCTCCCTTTATGTGAATGTCCTAAATGTTTTTGACTGTCGCTTTAGATTTTTGCCTTTAAAACCTTAGGGATACGTCTAGACCCACCCATAGGTAGAGGTCCTAACACCCTTTGAGACCGCTAAGAAGGGACGGGTAGCAGCACGCAATAGGAATTCGTGACCAAACACTCGCTTTGCATGACCAATAAGGGGATGGGAAGGGTACATGGATATGATGATCGGTGCGCTAATGCCACGCGTAGACCCCTTTCTAAGGAGTGATTACCGGGCATTGTACTGATGTGATCTTATAGGATAACCAACCTAGGACCCCTCTTTACAAAATCCTTTCTTTAAAACATTGTTTTACAACTTGTTCAAAACTTTATCTTACTACTTGAGTTACTCTACCTTGCTTTACTTGCAACCTATTTGATTCAACTGTTTACTTGTAATGGACTGATTTATGAATATAAGTTCGGTCGGGACCCACAATTGTGGACCAAGAGGGGTCCCTAACACCTTCCCCTCGAGGTTACCTCGAGCCCTTACCCTAATCTCTGGTAATACAAACCAACCCAAGAGTTAGTTACTCTAGGTGCCCTAACGCACCTTAACTCGTTAGGTGGCGACTCTTCAAATACCCTATTCCCGAAAGGAAATGAGTCATTACACCCCGTGAAAGTCGAAACTCGGACTCCTCTACACGGAGGAGAAAAAAGGGGGCGCGACAGATGTTGAAGCGAGTTGGGGAGGTGGAATATGAGCTTGCTTTGCCTCCCAGCTTATCGGGAGTCCATCCAGTTTTTCATGTGTCTATGCTTCGGAGGTATCATGCCGACTGGTCCCATGTGCTAGATTTCAACACTGTTCAGCTAGACGAGAGATTGAGCTACGAGGAAGAGCCAATTGCCATTATTGATAGGCAGGAGCGCCAATTGAGGTTCAAGAGGATTACTTCAGTAAAGGTCCAGTGGAGGGGCCAACTAGTCGAGGAGGCGACCTAGGATTCCGAGGAGGACATGCGGAGCAGATATCCACACTTATTCGGCACTTCAGGTATGAATCTAAACCCGTTCGAGGACGAATGTTTATTTAAGAGGTGGAGGATGTAATGACCCAACTGGTCGTTTCGCTTTTTAGAATCCCGTTCCCCTAAATAAGACTTTTAGCGCTTTCCTTAACTAATTTATGACCTGCGGGGATGTTGGTTCGGGATTTGGAGGAGTTTGGGTTGAAATAAGCACACTTGATTCTTTAAGATTTTCTTAAAAGTCTAAGTTTTACTTTGGTCAACATTTATAGTAAACGGACCCGGACTCGTGATTTGACGGTCCCGGAGGGTCCGTAGGAAAATATGGGACCTGGGCGTATGCCCGGAATCAAATTCCGAGGTCCCTAGCCCGAGTAATGAATTTTTGTTGAAAATTGTTAAACTGGAAATTCTAAGGATTTAATGAAATCGAATAATGCTTGATCATGTTGGTATCAGGCCCGTATGTTGGTTCCGGAGCCAAGTACTGGTCCAATATAACATTTTAGACTTGCCCGCAAAATTTTGTGTCAATCCGAGCAGTTTAAGTACGTTTCGGCACGTTAGAAGCAAATTGAAGAACTTGAAGTTCATAAGTTTGATTCAATTGGTTTTATGGGGTGATTCTTAGATTTAACGTTGTTTTGGGCGTTCCGAGGATTCAAGCGAGTCCGTTTTATAATTTCAAACTTGTCGGTGTATTCGGGCGGGGACCGGGGGCCCCGAGCATCAATCGGGCGAGGTTCGAGTGAAGTTGGCAATATTGGGAAGGAGCTGAAGCTCCCAGCTATCTGTCATAACCGCACCTACGGTTGGTCAGCCAGAGGTGCGAGACCGCAGAAGCGGTCTTCCTCTCGCAGATGTGCCTAAGCCAGGCCAGGCCCAAAGCTGCAGAAGCGGCTGTCTTTTCGCAAAACCGGAGCCGCAGAAGCGACTTGCATTTTGCAGATGCGACCCAACGGCCCAGTTGAGTTTCCGCAGAAGCGGGCAACTTTCCGCAGATGCGGTGGGCACAGGTGCGGCCCAGGACCGCATATGCGGAAATTGCTGTAGCAGTGAGCTCATTTAATACGGGCTCCAAGCCATTTTTGCCCACTTTTCACTTGTTTATTGGGCGATTTTGGAGCTTTTGAGAGAAGATTTTGACTTATCATCTTGAGGTAAGTTCATACTCCTTATTTCTAAGTTTAATACTTGAGTTTTGGGTAGATTAAAACACAAAGATTAGGAAATATCAAGGGATTAGAGCAAAACCTAGGGTTTTGATAAAACATAGATTCTACCACGAAATTTGTTAAGGAATAGAGTAGAAATCATATATTATTGATCCTTAGGTTATAGAGAAAAACTTTCTTTGAAAAGTTCCGGATTCTGGGCACGTGTCGCGTGGTCGGATTTTAGGAAACTTGTGTTTAAGGTTGGGAAATTACTTTAGTAATTAAAATGCGTACTCTTGAGCTTCTATTGACTAGTTCCCACTCCGTTTAATTAGTTTCGGATCATGCGGCTCCAAATTTGAGGGTTTGACCACGTTCTTGATATTGGAAGTACACTTTGGAGCGAGGTGAGTCTCCTATCTAACCTTGTAAGAGGGAATTGTCCCCGTAGGCATAATAATAGAACAATTTGCCACTAAATGCGGGGGCTACGTACATACTAGGTGACGAGAGTCCGTGCGTAGCCACTATTATGCTATGTACGGGTAGTTTAGGACCTAGAAGCATGCTTCATGTGATGTTGTTGTAACTCTATGATTAATTTGGGGAATTCATAAATCATGTTGAATGTGGTAAATGACTCTAATAAGAAGAACATCATTTTCTTGGCTCTTTTAAAGAGAAGTTGATATTTTCATGAGTAATTGCTCTCCTGACATATATTCTTGTCTGCATGTTGTTGTGTTTTAATATATTTGACCGCATCGCATGTATGATTTGCGAGCAGGGTAATAGATGCATCTATGGTTCGCGCCGTTCGACCCTCCGGCAGTGTACACTTTATTTTTGTGTTGGATCGGGTCGTACGACCTCGACACTACTTACGCATGCTTATTGCTTGGTATATTGTTGTGATCAGAACTTTGTTATATGCCCTGGAAATGTAGATGGCTAGCTATGATATAATCTAGAGAAGGACCTCTAGCCTCATGCTGTAAATTGCTAATCATTTATGCTATCCAGGCTTAGTATATCACTTATCATATTATTTGACACTAGTAAGTGTCAAGTCGACCTCTCTTCTCTATTTCTTCGAAATTAGACAGGATACTTACTGGGTACATATTGTTTATGTACTCATACTACACTTCTGTATTTAATTGTACAGGATCTGAGGCAGATACATCTGGTTACCAGGCTAGTGTATACACTTGATTCGGCCGAGATTCCACGGTGAGCCGCTCCCTTCCTATGCCGTTCTGCAGCCCGATGGAGTCTTTTCTTTATTATTGGTTGTCTACTCTATTTCAGACAGTAGGATAGTATTATTCTTTTGTATATTCTACTAGTTGCCCACTTACTTGTAACACCATGTCTTTGCACACACATTAGTAGACTATTCTTTTGGGTTGTATAACTATTATTATACGTTGCTAATTATCCCATGTTTTAAATTCAAATTTAGAAATTGTCATAACTGTTTTAGTAAAGTAAAACAAGAATTCACTAATACTTCCGCGTTGGCTTGCCTGACAACGGTGTTGGGCGCCATCACGACCTGAGGTGAAATTAGGTCGTGACAAAATAAGTCAAGGGTTCCTAATCCCTCAAGTCAAAGTTAGACACGACACTCGCCTTGCTCTGTGGGCCACTAAATGCTTAATTACCTCTTTTCCTCTAGTATCCACCTCCAAACCAGTCGTATCTAGCCACAATTAACTCAACAACATCAATTATTGCTAAAGGAATCAACAACAGTGCATAAATTTAGATTTCCCAAACTTTTCCCCCAAAAGTCAAAAACTGATCCCGGGCCCACTTGGTCAAAATGCGAGGTTCGGACCAAAATCTATTTACCCATTCGCCCCCGAGCCCGGATATATAGTTAATTTTGGTATCCAACTTCAATTCAAGGTCTAAATCTCCAATTTCCCAAATCCCTAGTTTCTACCAAAAATCCCCATTTCTACCATGAACGCCCTAGATTTTAGGTTAAAATTTCATGAAATGCAATGGGTAATTGAAAAAAAGTGGTTTAAAATCACTTACCAACACTTTGGAGAAGAAATTATATTTTGAAAATCGCCCCTAGGTCTTCAAGCTTTTGAAAATTTCAAAGAATGGCTTATGTCCCGTTTTGGGACTGTTTTATGAACTGGGCGACAGTGTTCATCGCATTCACGTGAACAGTGTCGCATTCGTGAAGAGTAGGGCCTGAGTGGCCTACGCGATCGCGAGTAACTGAACGCGTTCACAAAGGTTTATCCACCCTGACCTTCGCGTTCGCGAGATGGGCTTCGTGTTCGCGTAAAGTTTCTTCATCTCCTCTACCCAGCCCAGCTAAAGCTACGCGTTCGCGTGAAACGGGTCGCATTTGCGTAGAGCAATCCCCCCCAGTGCTCCGCGTTCCCAACCATAGTCCCATGTTCGCATAGAGTAAAATCCTCCCTCAGCCCAGATTCCCTTCGCAATTGCGAGAATGGCTTCGTGATCGTGAAGCACAATGCATCAGAACACCAGCTGCGGCAAACACACCAGATTTTCTAAGTTTCAAAACACTCGTAGCATATCGGAAACTCACCTGAGCCCTCGGGCTCGAAACCAAACATGCACACTAGCCCTAAAATATCATACGAACTTGCTCGCGCGATCAAATCACCAAAATAACACCTAGAACTACGAATTTAGCACCAAATTCAATGAAATTTTCAAGAAAGCTTTAAAACCTCTATTTTCACAACCAGACGTACGAATCACATCAAACCACTTCCGTTTCTTACCATATTTCACAGACAAGTCTTAGATATCATAATGAACCTGTACCGAGCTCCGAAACTAAAATACGGACCCGATACCAACAAGATCAAACATTAACCAAATTCTTAAAACTATTAGATTTTTAGTCTTTCAATTTTCAACAAAAACTTATACTCGGGCTAGGGACCTCGGAATTTGATTCCGAGCATACGATCAGGTCCCATATTTCGATACGTACCCACAAGGATTGTCAAAACATGAGTCCGGGTATGTTTACCAAAAATGTTGACTGAAGTCAACTCAAATGAGGTTTTAAGCAAAATTCCTTATTTTTTATCAGTTTTCAACATATAAGTTTTTTGGCCCGAACTGCGCATGCAAATCGAGGAGGGTAAAAATGAGATTTCTAAGGCTTAAGAGCGTAGAATTGAGTTCGAATACATAAGATGACCCTTTGGGTCATCACATTCCCCACCTCTAAAACAATCGTTCGACCTCAAACGGACATAGAAAAGTACCTGAGCTGGTGAAAATGTGGGGATATCTGCTCCGCATATCGGACTCGGACTCCTAGGTAGGTGCTCCAACAGGATGACCTCTCCACTACACTCGAACTGAAGGATAACTTTTCGACCCCAACTGACAAACCTGCCGGTCTAGAATACCTACTGGCTCCTCCTCGTAGGTCAAATCCTTGTCCAAATGGACAATGCTGAAATCTAACACATGGGATTGGATCACCGTGATACTTCCGAAGCATGGGCACATGAAACACTCGACGTACCGCCGGTAAACCTGGTGTCAATGCAAGTCTGTTGGCCACTTCTCCCACTCGCTCAAGGATCTCAAAAGGCCCCATAGCTAGGGCTCAACTTGCCCTTCTTTTCAAACCTCATTACACCCTTCATGGGTGATACCCAAAGACACTCTCTCTCCAACCATGAATGCCACATCACAAACCCCATCGTCGGCATAACTCTTTTGCCTGGACTGAGCTATGCTAAGTCTATCCTGGATGATCTTAACCTTATAGGCATCCTGTACCAAATCTGTACTCAATAATCGAGCCTCCCCCCGCTCAAACCACCCAACCAGCGACCGACTCCATCTACCATATTATAAGCACGTAATTTTTGACCCACGCATTAGAATTATCTTTAGTAGTTTCAATATTTTAAGGATAATTCTTTGATCTTATTTTTATAGGATTTCACTCTATTATTAATTTGAATTCTAGTTTTTAAAGCTTAAAAATTGAAAACTACAAAAATAGTTTCATACTATTATGCATTTTTTTTTTCTTAAAGTGGTTAGTATTATTTCAAGTATATTATGGTTTAAACTATTTATCTATATCTATGTCTTAATGTAACAATGTATTGAAAAAAAATGCAAAAATGGTCTTATTTGTTACCTCAATGTATAATTTTAATAGTTTTGCAATTAAAATAATGTTATTTAATTAGCATAAATTAATAGTGGTAGTATTTTATTTTTAGAAAGTAAGCCAATTGTGGACAAGTTCATGAGTCATAGTCCCAAAATTATCCAGGTTTTGATCTTTTAGCCCAAATTTCGAACATCCCATAATCCCCAAGCCCGGCTAACCCTAATAACTATCTCCTAAAACTTAAGGGAAAGGAGATCAACTGCCATTTCCTAACCCTAAGAACCCTTATTCTTCACCCCTAAAAAAACCCTCAAGCCGCCAGACACAGGAGACAGCCAAATCGCCAGAATTCCTCCATAGCCGCCACCTACCTCCTCTCTAAAACCTTACTGCCACACGACCACCACGCAAAAAAAAAAAACAGAAGCTAACCTCCCAACCCTCTCGCCGCTTCTATACCCAAGCCCGCCGGATCTCCTAAGACCTGAAAAGCAGCGACCACCCTCGTTTCTCTACCAAACGCCGGAACATGGAAGATCAGCAGCAACCGGCGACGCTGACCCCACACATACAAGAATAGACGAAAAAAAAGTCTAGGCAGAAAAAGAATTAAAGAAAAGCGGGGGTTTTGGCTTTTGATTCTGACTTTTTATTTTCTGATTTTCAGTTGATTTTAGCTTCATTTTTTTTATTTCAAACTCGAAATACATAATGTAAATTAGGTTGTTCTTTGGTCCTGGTTTCTAAAATGGAGTGGAGTTGAAACGGTTGTTTGATTGTTGGAGTTGTCGTCCGAGGTACGGTCCGTTGGTTTCGTTCGAGTTGGATTTGCTAGTTTGAACTCCATTTGTAGCTGCGGTATTCTGTCCGTGGATTGCCAAAATTATATTGATTGCAAGATCATTTTTCAGGTCCGTCTCTTTTCATCCCGTTTATTGATCTATTGATATACTTTGTGTTTCGTGAGTTTGAACCTGCTATGATTTTAATTCTCGGTTAGTTTCACTGTTGCTTTATTTAATTTTCTTCTTTGAATGGTTGAATTAATGTGTTATGATTTTGAACTTTGTTAGATCTGTTCAATACTTTTGATAATGAAGACATGAAAGAATTTTGAATGGAAATAGTGACACTTTGAAGGGTTGGGTCGGGGAAATGATCTATGAAATCAGAATTAACTTTTGGTCATAAACTGTGAATCAAACTTAATATCATTTTATCTTATTCTTATTATTTTTAGTCGCTAGGAGCATGTTTAGGCCGACCGCACTCGGATAAGAAAACTTTAGGTCTTTCTCTTTTATCTTATTCAAGGCAAGAGGTCGTTCCCTTTAGTTAGTTCATATTTAGGAGAATGCCCCATAGACTTTGTATATATTTTATCCAGGGTATGCCCCGTAGTATCGTGTATTTGGAAGTCGTGACGAACCTTGTGAAAAAGCAGTAGTATTTAGGATTTTATTTTACTTTTCTTTTTCTATTTTCTTTTATTAGGTGGGGACGACCTCAATGTGTTTACTTTCATTTTCTGTGTTTTATCCTCAATTTGAATATTTTAAAAGCCAACTAGATCGGGTATGCAACCGTGAATTTTACGGGATTCGGGGAATGCCTAACACCTTCTCCCCGGGTCAAATGGACCCCCTTACCTTGACTCTCTGGTGCACTCAGTTTTAGAGTCAAACGTGTTTTGAAAGAAAAAATCTTTTTTAAACGGTGGCCTGGCACATCGAAACCAAATGTCAGGTGGCGATTCTAAAAATCCTTTTGAACACAATTATTTGTCACTTTCTAATTGAAAACCCTTTTGAGCTTCACAAAATCTTTTTATTATTTTTAAGAAGGTTAATGAGGTGAAAAAAGGGGTGTGACAGCTTTGGCGACTCTGCTGGGGAGTTGTAGGTTCGAGCTTATACTTGATCTTGTTGGTTTTTACGATATTCGGTTGAGGTGTTTATTTTCTTTATTTGCTTTGTTTGTCTTATTTCCTGTTTAGTTGGTTATTTCTTTATCGCTTTTCCTTATGTGTTTACCGTTTTATAACTGTCATTATTTGCATAACCATGGGTCTTCTTTCTGCAACAAGTATTCCAGAGTACGTTTGAGCGTACAGGGCCTTTCGTGAGTCACCCATGTCTTTAGTGGGGGAGGGTGGCGTGGGACCGTGGAGTGGGCGGACAGCTAGAGTAGTCGCCATCGACCACGTGCCGCCCCGAATTGCCTTGTCTAGTGAACCCAAAACTTAGGTCAGCCTTTAGGTCATGTTTATTTGCATCATGTCATTTAACCTTAGCAGGGCTCGGTCCCAGCACCGTGTTTCTTTATAGGAGGCCTATCCAAATTATGTCAAAACAAGCCGATGGCCCAAAACGACATCTAATCATCCCTGTTTGCTACATGCTGCATTCTTTAAAGGCAAAGGGGTCATTTGGCGTACCAATGATGGTTATGGGTAAATGAGAAAGAAAAGAGGTTGAAGTATAAAGATGACGCAAGTAGGGCCACTTATATTTTTCTTTCACAACTTTTTCAAGAAAAGACCAAAAAAAATGAAAAAGAAAAATCCAAAGAGATTTTACATGTTTCATCATTTTTCAAAAAAAAAAAATATATTTTCTCCAAATCAGTTTTTTTAAAATTTCTCTCCCGTGTCTAATCTTCCCGAACTACGAATACCTGATTCTCGTCTTTCGGGGCGGGATACGTAGGCATCCCACATAGGGTCTGATCTTCCTACTGGGTCTTAGGTTCTTAGCTTCGAGGGTCGTAGCCAAATCTTGCATGTCTAGCCACGTATGGCCCAGGTCATTTTGCAAAATAGGGCTATTTTCTCAAAGTGGCTTGTTATCCCATGTCTTAGAGCCCTAAGTCCACAACAAGGTGTCTGCTTAGTTTTAAGGTCCATTCTTGTTGAATTTGCATCTCTAGCCACTTTTGGCCACATCGGCCATTCTTGCAAAATGGGGTCATTTTCGTGAAAGTGGTTAAGTGACCCATGTTTTAGAATCTTCAGTCCGCAACTAGGTGTCATATTACTTCAAGGTCTATCCTTGTTGGATTTACATCTCTAACCGCGTTTGGCCACATCGGCCATTTTTTTGCAAATTGGGTCATTTTTGCGAAGTAATTTCAAGGGCCATAATTATTGGGAGTTTGAATCCATATAAGCCTTAGTGAGGTATTTCCATGTTGTTTTGGTCACCTTTGTTGAGTTTGCACTAATAGCTACCCTTGGCCACGTATGCCATTTTGCAAAAATAGCCCAATTATGTCTTGCATGTGACCAATAGGAGGTGTTATGGTGTCGCATAGTGTCTCGAGTCACTAACTTTATTTGGTCTTATTTTTCTTATTTATAGATCCATGTACTAGAGCTCTAGCATGACAGATACCCTAAGACCATTGCATTTGGGAGCTTGTCTAAGGAAACTTTTATGTTTTGAGTCTATTTCTGTGGTATTTTTTTAACTTACTAATCATGTCTAGTAGTATTCAGTCCTTTAGTTGGTGTCAGAGTTTGTCGTAGTGTAGTTTAGTTTGTCGAGTATCTCATTATCGTACTTCCTATGATGTATTTGAAGACCAAAAAAATTATAAATGAAAAATCCAAAAAAAAAAGTTTTACTTTATTATGTCCATTACTTTTCCAGAACTACGCTTGATCTGATTCATGAGGGACATGATACGTAGGCAACCTACATAGGGTTCGATCGAATCATTTAATTTAAAAAATGTTGTTGGATGTGAGAAACGAGAGGAAAAAAAAGAGTGATAATCAGAAAGAAAACGAGAGGAAAGAAAATGAAAAACCAAGGGGTTCTAGAAAGGAAAATGAAGAAGGAAACGGGGCAAGAAGAGTGAAATTGGGATGATGCCATATGACCTTCCTACCCTCGAAGTCATTTTAGAACCGATAACTGTGACTAGGTGCATTGCACATAATATGAGATTATATTCTGTTAAATGCCCTAACGCTAACGTGATGACTTCATTTTGTTCCACTTTGTTATCTTCATTATAGCAAAAGGGTGGTTGGTTTCTGATTCTTAAACTGGTAACTCTTTCCTAAAACATAAAGTCGAAAGGAAATGGCAGATGACAACGGAATTGAGTTGGTTGATACTGGTACCTAAAATCAATTGGTGAATAAGACACTAGGTTTGTTGAAGAGTTAAGGATGTTAAGGCAACACATGACGTACATGTATCAGGTTTGGATGGCTGGGAAGGCACCACCCCCGCCACCACCTAGCTTCCTAGATGCTACCCTTACCCAAGCTCCGGTCATAGTGCCGATGAGATATCCAGAAAGCTGAAAGGTATAGAACAATCCTTAAAGAACATGCAAGGGATGGGAAATCAGATTAACATGTCCTACGATGACCTGTATATATTTCCTAATATTCATCCGCCCGCGGGATTTAAAATGCCAAAGTTTAACTTGTATAACAGGCGTGGGGATCCAGTAGCCCATCTGAGGGGTTATTGTAGTGAAATGAGAAGTGTTTGCGGGAAAGATGATTTGTTGATGGCGTATTTAAGTGAGAGCATGAATGGGGCAGCCTTGTAATGGTATACTATTCAAGATGTCAGTAAGTGGCGTGCATGGGATGACATAGCTCAAGATTTTGTTCGACACTTTCAGTACAATATAGACATTATCCCAGACCGCTCCTCCCTATCTAAGATGGAAAAGAAACCCGAGGAAAGTTTTTGAGATTTGGGGTTTAGATGGAGGGAACAAGCTGCTCGGATCAGTCCTCCAATTAATGAAGAAGTAATGGTGAAGCTTTACTTACAAGCTCAGGGACCCACCTGTTTCAGTCATTTGATCCCGGCTTTAGGTAAGCCTTTCAATGATGTGTTAAAAATGAGAGATGGTAGAAGAAGGGATCAAGTCAGGAAAAATCGTGAGCTATTCTGCATTGAAAAATACTACACAAGACATTCAGAACATCTCAGTAAGTTTGGGTGGAAGAAAGAGAAGCAGAAAAGATGTTGTTGAGCCCCGCCGACGACAAGATCCAGTGGGTGTTCTTGCTCAACGCTTTCAGCCTCGATATCGACCCCATGAATATCCTAATCCTCCCCATTGATACTTCTCTCCACAAAATTCCCAAAGTCATACCTTACCTTCCCAGTACTCCATCCATAATGCACCGCCATATGCTCCACACCCACAAGACCCGGCAATGGCCTACACCGCCTCCTCAAATGTCTTACCTGCCTCCTCAAGCATATAAACCACCTACCCGCAAAAGGTTCCAAATGAGGCCAGAGTACAAAATGAAAAGGCAGCAACAAAAGGAAAAGTCTTTCACGCCTATTGGAGAATCATATGCCAGTCTGTTCAAAAGGTTGAGGCAATTGGACATGTTGAAGCTGATTCAAATAAAAATTCCCAGCCCCTTCCCAAAGAATTTTGATTATTCTCAAAGGTGCGCATATTGATCTAACGCCCCAGGGCACAGTATAAAAAGTGTTGGCATCTGAAAGGAGAAGTCCAGAAGTTTATTGATGTAGGTGACATTACCGTGCAAAATCCTGATGCAGTAGATACTAGCCAAAGTCCATTGCCTTTTCATAATGAGGCGCATATGGTGGGAATGATTTGTGTTGAAAAGGAATATGAGAACTCTTCTGAGATCCTCGGAGGGCCACTTGCGCAAAGCTTTCAGCGCTATGAGTCTCGGTTCTGGAAATTGATCTTAAGAACGAGTCGGCAAAAGGGACCCCAAAGCCACCTGCTGAGGTCAATGTGTTTAAAATTTGTATATGTCTGGGTAATTTCAATGTACGACTCAGTGGCTAAGATGTCGAGCTTGGTAATTGGAAAGACACTCCTTTCTTGGTTAGCCATGAAGGAGTCTAGGTAGTTTATTTTTGTCGTCTTTTCTGTTGTCCGGGTTATTTCAGGGTGTTAATCCTATATTGTCTTGTGACTCAAACCCTTCTATCATTTTATTTTTCCTAGATCAAATAGTCTTGTTACCTCGTTTAGTGTTATCTAGGTTTGTTCCAGGTTGTAACCCTAGTTTATTTTGCTTATTTTGTTGTTCGAACCCTTTCACCAGCTGTTTAATGCAATCTCCTATTTTCTGTTTTTTCTAGTTAGTTTTTGTTTAGTTCTCTTTTCCTTTTATAGCTATTTTCATGGTGACTCTAGTGGAATGACATGCATGTGGAATTCTCAGTCTGGTCCTAAAAGTTAGTCTAATCATGAAACAATGAAACAAGGTTTGAAGATGACAGGAATATTTGAGGGAAATAAGTAAAGATTTAGACATTTTGAGGTCATTTAAAGCCCGAATTGTTGAAACTAGGGCAGATAGTTTGGAAAGTTTAGCGGACGACAAGAATTTGTTATAAGAGAGTGTGTCCCGTACAATTTGAAGCAAGAAACTTTGAGTTCAAGTGCATCTCAAGTTACAACATAAAGCTAAGGAAGTTTGCTCGAAACTGACGGAGCACATCCATTGTGAAGAAGAAATCACCCAACAAGAGCTTTGTACTTGACAAGGCACTAAAGAAAGGTGGAAGGCATATCTGTGATATCAATGTCGATGCTGCAAAAGAAATACTATGCATGATCTTCATTTTTCATCTTCAAGTTGCATGTGTTATACTTAGTATTCTTAGAGATTGGGAGGCCCTCTTTCAGCTAGCCAAATACTTTATACCATTCGGTACCCCTTTTTGAGTTTATGTTAATTTCTTTGACCTCCCTTCTTTAGGAATCAAGTTAGAGTCACTAAAAACAAATTCATGGCCCCATAAGGTTTGTTTTAGAAGTTCATCCCGAAAGAAATAAGAGAAAAAAGAAGAGAGATAAAGAAAGAAAAAAAGTCAAAAAAAAGAGAAAAAAAAAGAAGGAAAAGAAAAAAGCAACAAAAAAAATATTCGTTTGAACTACGTTCGACCTGATTCATGTCACCACTAGATACATAGAC
This sequence comes from Nicotiana attenuata, assembly GCF_001879085.1. NCBI lineage: Eukaryota > Viridiplantae > Streptophyta > Magnoliopsida > Solanales > Solanaceae > Nicotiana > Nicotiana attenuata. The sequence continues at coordinate 23,279 of NW_017674175.1, forward strand.
AGCCATACGGTTCGGCCGCACCAAATAAAATATTTCATAATCCCACGAAGTCAAGAGTGGGGCAGTTTTCTTAGAAATTCCATCTAAGAAGAAAAAAAATCAAATTATCTTGTTTTAGAAACTGGGGCAAAGTTTTCAAAATGAATTCCAAAAGTTGTAAATAAATTAATCATGTTGTCTTAGTTATTTGAGCCTTTATGATATCCTTTCCTTCTAACCCTGTCCAAAAGCCATACTACAGTCCAAAAAAGACCTTCCAGATAATCTTTGAGAGTGCCGAGTTTAGACATGCCAGGAACATATGTTATTTTTAACATGGATAATGCCTTGTTATCTGCAGAATCAGAGGAAATAAGAAGAAAAGAACAGAATGAGAGAGCCTTATTGGTGAAAACCCTCACGGGCACCATAAGGAGACGATGAGTTGAGCGAAAGAACAAAATGAGAGAGGCTTGATGTTGAAAATCCTTCGGGGTATCACAAGTAGAATAAGGATTGTGAATCTAATGGAACAATTGGATCATTGGAGTTTCCAAAGGTTAAAGGTACAACAAGAATTGAAAATTAGACTTACTAGACAGATTATGCCACTTAATCCAAAATGCATGTCATGGTCATTAGAGTTAGTATCCACATCTGATAAGTTTCTGCTTAGTAATTTTCTTTTTAGATATCATTTCTTTCCATTGTCCCCTTGCTATGTTCCTCTTGCTTTATTTAAGTCCTCTTTTTGAGTCGATTTGGTCAGAACAAGTGAGAAATGACTTCAAAATTTCCTACCAGCTTTCCAATTGCACAAAGCGGAGTCTGGCAAGTACATCAAAGTGGCTTAAGTCAGGAAAGAGTAGTATACGCACTGGGTTGGTGACAATTGATGTGCTTTGGTATTCATGTGAAATGCAAAGGTTCAGTAAATGTCTACTCACGAGCACAATGCAACAGATAGAGAGATTTGGGGGCTTGAACGGATCATAGGTGTTTTCTATGATAAGGTTTCACAAGAAAGTGGCTAGCCAATAACAAGCAAGGTCCCCAAGTTGAAATCAAAGTTATCATGGCAAGTGTAGGAGCAACAGCCCTCAAGGTCAAGGCCACAAACCAACCACCATGTTTTGAACTCACAAGTTTTCTTTGTTTGAATCAGGGACAAAGACTATGTCAAAATCAAAGCTTGGAAGCTTGAATTTTTGAAGTGTCATGCCCAAATTTTGTCAGCACAAAGGCTGTTTGAGAAGGTTTTACTTGCTAGGCATTGCCCTAGTTGAGAAGGTTTTAACCTCCTACACATTCCCTTAGTTGAGAAGACCATTACCTCCTAGGCATTTTCCCTAGTTGAGAAGAATCGTACCTCCTAGGCATTCTCCCTAGTCGAAAGAGTTTTTAGCTTTCCTTAAGTTCAGGGGTCCCGCCTGCAGAATAGGGTTAATTTAGTTTCCTTAAATTAATAATTTTTAGCATTCCTTAAGTTTAGGGGTCCCGCCTGAAGAATAGAGTCAGTTTTTGTTTTCTTAAGTTGTTAATCTCAAAGTTCAGGGGTCCCGCTTGGAGAATAGGGTCTGTTTGTAGTTCTTGTAAGTTGTTAGTCTTAGTTTTTCTTTAGTTCAGGGGTTCCTCCTGGAAAATAAGGTCAGTTTTTAGTTTCCTTAAGTTGTTAATCTTTAGTTTTCTTAAGTTCAGGGGTCCCACCTGTAGGATGGGGTCAATGTTAGTTTTCTTAAGTTTTCCTTTAGTTCAGGGTCCCACCTGGAGAATAGGGACTTTTTTTTAGTTTAATCAAGCTCAGTTTATATTTTTCCTTATGCTCAATCTCACATGAGACATCCTAGTTGAGTCTTTAATTATACTTTCATCATTGCATCTTACATCATATCATAGTTTATTTATAGTATTGCTAATAACTCACAAATCTTCCTAGTGCAATTTGGGGCAGAAAAGTTTGTTCGTTTGTTGTTGTGATTGCAGGCACCAGGAGCCCGCCTGAAGAGCAGGGTTGACTTTTAGTTTTAAGTTCAAGTTAGAGAAGCATCAGGAGCCCGCCTGAAGAACACGGTCAACTTTCAATTTTCAAGTTCAAGAAGCATCAGGAGCCCACCTGAAGAACATGATCAACTTTCAGTTTTCAAGTTCGAGTCGGAGGCATCAGGAGCCTACCTGAAGAACATGGTCAATGTTCAGTTTTCAAGTTCAACTTAGAGAAGCATCGGGAGCCCGCCTGAAGAACAGAGTCAACTTTCAGTTTTCAAGATTCAAGTCAAAGATAGCAGGAGTCCACCTGAAGAACAGGGTCAACTTTCAGTTTTTAAGATTCAACTCAAAGACAGCAGGAGTCTGCCTGAAGAATAGGGTCAAATTTCAATTTACAAGATTCAAGTCAAAGACCGTAGGATCCCGCCTGGAGAATATGGGCAATTTTTAGTTCAAATCAGAAGTAGCACGAGCCCACTGAAAGACAAGGTTTGCAAGCTCAAGTCTACTCAAATTCCATGTTTATTTCAAGTCGAAGTAGCAGGAGCCTGCCTAAAAAACAAGGTCAACTTCCAGTTTTCTTAAAATTCAAGTTAGCAGGAAGCCCACCTGAAGAATAGGGTGAATTTTCAGTTTCATGTTGAAGGAGCAAGTGGAGATTCAAAGAAGATTAAGACAAGAAGTAGATAGGATCTTGTATTTTTATTTTATTTTTGCTGTAATTTTTCCTTTTATTTTTTATGTAATGCGGGAACCGCGGATCGGTACCTCGAAGGCACCTCAATCGGCTCTTCACCTCGGTACTTCATCACTTTTTCAACTTCTGAACTACACGTGGCCTGATTCCTTTATAGACAAGGATATGTAGGCAGCTCAAATACCAGGGCTCGGTCACAATCTTTAGCTATCTTTATTTTCTTTTGAATAAGCGTCGATTCATAAATCAAGTACGTTCCTTATTGTTCTTTGCTCAAAAACACTTCGTGTTTTCACGCAAAGAGGGGTAGCTATAAGCACGTAATTTTTGACGCACGCATTAGAATTATCTTTAGTAGTTTTAATATTTTAAGAATATTTGTTTGAGTTTATTTTTATAAGATTTCACTCTATTATTAATTTGAATTCTAGTTTTTAAAGATTAAAAACTGAAAACTACAAAAATAGTTCCATACTATTAAGCATTTTTATTTTTTCTTAAAGTGATTAGTAATATTTCAAGTCTATTATGGTTTAACATATTTATCTCTATCTATGTCTTAATATATCATTGTATTGAAAAAAAATGCAAAAATAGTCTTATTTGTTACCTCAATGTATAGTTTTAGTATTTTTGCAATTAGAACAATCTTATTTAATTAGCATGAATTAATAGTGGTAGTATTTTATTTTTAGAAAGTAAGCCAATTGTGGACAAGTTCTTGAGGCATAGTCCAATAATTGTCCAGGTTTTGATCTTTTAGCCAAATTTTGGACAACCCATAATCCCCAAGCCCAACTAACCCTAATAACTATCTCCTAAAACCTAAGGGAAAGGAGATAAGCTGTCATTCCCTAACCCTAAGAACCCTTCTTCTTCACCCATAAAAATAAACCCTCCAGCCGCCAAACGCAAGAGACAACCAAGCCGCCGGAATTCCTCCATAGACGTCGCCCACCTCTTCTCCAAAACCTCACTGCCACACGACCACCTCTCCAAAAAAAAACAGAACCTAACCTCCCAACCCTCTCGCCGCTTCTATACCCAAGCCTGCCAGATATTCTAAGACCTGAAAAGCAGCGACCACCCCTCGTCACTTTGCCAAACGCCAGAATCCGGCAGATCAGCAGCCACCTATGCTGACCACACACACAAAAGAACAGACAAAAAAAATCTGGGCAGAAAAAGAATTAAAGAAAAGCAGGGGTTTTTGCTTTTGATTTTGACTTTTTATTTTCTGATTTTCAGTTGATTTTAGCTTCGTTAAAACTCGAAATACATACTGAAAATTAGGCTGTTCTTTTGGTCCTGGTTTTCGAAATGGAGTGGAGTTGAAATGTGTGCTTGGTTGTTGGAGTTGTCGCCCGAGGTGCGGTCCGTGGGTTTCGTTCCAGTTGGATTTGCTATTTTGAACTACATTCGTAGCTGCGGTATTCTGTCCGTGAACTGTCAAAATTATATTAATTGCAAGATCATTTTTCAGGTCCATCTCTTGTCATCCCGTTTATTAATCCATTCATATACTTTGTGTTTCCGTGAGTTTGAACCTGCTATGATTTTAATTCTTGGTTAGCTTCACTGTTACTTTGATTAATTTAATTTTTGAATGGTTTAATTAATGTGTTATGATTTTGAACTTGGTTCGATCTGTTCTATACTTTTGAGAATGAAGACATGAAAGAATTTTGAATGGAAATGGCGACACTTTGAAGGGTTGGGTCGTGGAAATAATCTATGAAAATCGGAATTAGCTTTTGGTCATAAACTTTGAATCAAACTTAATATCATTTTATTTTATTCTTATTATTTTTAGTCGCTACAAGCTTGTTTAGGCTGACCACACTCGGTAAGCAAACTTTAGGTCTTTCTCCTTTATCTTATTCAAGTCTCTTTAGTTAGTTCATATTAAGAGGAATGCCCCGCAGACTTTGTATATATTTTATCAGGGGTATGCCTCGTAGTATCGTGTATTTGGAGGCTGTGACGAACCTTGTGAAAAATCATAATATGTATTAGTATTTAGGATTTTACATTACTTTTATTTTTCTATTTTGTTTTATTAGGTCGGGACGACCTAGATCCTTTCTTGTGCTTACTTTCCTTTTTCTGTGTTTTAACCTCAATTGTAATATTTCAAAAGCCAACTAGGTCGGGTATGCAACCGTGATTTTTACGGGACTCGAGAAATGCCTAACACCTTCTCCCCGGGTCAAATGAACCCCCTTACCTTGACTCTCTGGTGCAGTCAGCTTTACAGTCAAACGTGTTTTGAAAGAAAAAATCTCTTTTAAATGGTGGCCTGGCACACCGAAACCAAATGTCAGGTGGCGACTCTAAAAATCCTTTTGAAGACAATTCTTAGTCACTTTCTAATTGAAAACCCTTTTGAGCTTCACAAAATCTTTTTATTATTTTTAAGACGGTTAGTGAGGTGAAAAAAGGGGTGTGACACATATAATGCCTCATAGGGAGCCATCTGGATGCTCAACTGATAGTTATTGTTGTAGGCAAACTCCACTAGTGGCAGGAACTAAATCCCACGATCCTCCAAAGTCTATAACACATGCGCGGAGCATATGCTCCAAGATCTAAATAGTACGTTCAGACTGTCCGTCCGTCTGAGGATGAAATGTTGTGCTCAAATCAACCCGCGTACCTAACTTACGGTGTACTGCTCTCCAGAAGTGCGAGGTAAACTGCGTACCTCGATCAAAAATGATAGACACAGGCACACCATGAAGACGAACGATCTCACGGATATAAATCTCTGCCAACCGCTCTAAAGAATAGGTCACTGCCACAGGAATGAAATGCGCTGACTTGGTTAGTCTATCCATAATAACCCAAATGGCATCAAACTTCCTCTGAGTCCGTGGCAGTCCAACAATGAAATCCATAGTAATACGCTCCCGCTTCCACTCAGGAATCTCTATCTTTTGAAGCAAACCACCAGGTCTCTAATGCTCGTACATTACTTGTTGACAATTTAGACACCGAGCTGCATAAGCAACTATATCCTTCTTCATCCTCCTCCACCAATAATGCTGCCGCAAGTCCTGATACATCTTGGCGGCACCCGGATAAATAGAATACCGTGAACTGTGGGCCTCCTCTAGAATCAACTCACAAATTCCATCCACATTAGGCACACAAATACGACCATGCATCTTTAAAACTCCATCATCTCTAACAGTAACCTGCTTGGCATCATCGTGCCACACTGTGTCCCTAAGGACAAGCAAATGAAGGTCATCATACTGTCGCTCCATGATGAGCTCAAACAAAGAAGATGGAGTGACTATGCAAGCTAAAATACGACTGGGCTCAGAAACACCCAACCTCATGAACTGATTAGGTAAGGCCTGAAAATCAAATGCAAGCGGTCTTTCACCAACTAGAATGTACGCAAGGCTGCCCATACTAGCTGACTTCCTACTCAAAGCATCCGCCACCACATTGGCCTTCCCGGGATGATACAAGATGGTGATATCATAGGCTTTCAATAGCTCCAACCACCTCCTCTGCCTAAAATTGAGCTCCTTTTGCTTGAACAAATACTGTAAACTACGATGATCCGTGAACACCTCACACGACATGCCATAAAGATAGTGCTTCCAAATCTTTAGTGTGTGAACAATGGCTGCCAGCTCCAAGTCATGAACAAGATAATTCTTCTCGTGAACCTTTAGCTGCCGTGAAGCATATGCAATAACCTTGCAACCCTGCATCAATACAGCACCGGTCCAATACGAGATGCATCACAATATACTGTATAAGGCCCTGAACCTTTAGGCAACACCAACACCGGTGCCGTAGTCAAAGCGGTTTTGAGCTTCTGAAAGCTCGCCTCACACTCGTCTAACCATCTGAACGAGGCACACATCTAGGTCAACCTAGTCAATAGGGCTGCTATAGATGAAATCCCCTCCACAAACCAACGGTAATAACCTGCCAAGAAACTATGGATCTCTGTGGCTGAAGTAGGTCTAGGCTAATGCTGAACGACCTCAATCTTCTAGGATCCACTTGAATATCCTCTACTGATACAACGTGCCCCACGAAAGCGATGAGTCCAACCAAAACTCGCATCTTGAAAACTCAGCATACAATTGAGTGTTTCTCAGTGTCTGAAGTACTATCTAAAGATGCTGCTCGTGCTCCTCTCGACTGCGGGAGTCGATCAAGATATCATCAATAAACACAATCACAAATGAATCTAGGTAAGTCTTGAACACCCGGTTCATCAAATCCATAAATGTTGCTGGGGTATTTGTCAAGCCAAATGACATCACCAGGAACTAATAATACCCATATCGAGTTTGAAAAGGTGTCTTAGCGACATCGGACACCCTAATCATCAACTGATGGTAGCCAGACCTCAGATCAATCTTTGAAATCACTTTGGCACCCTGAAGTTGATCAAATAAGTCATCAATCCTCGGCAATGGATTCTTGTTCTTGATAGTGACTTTGTTCAACTGCCGGTAATCAATGCACATCCTCATCGACCCATCTTTCTTCTTCGCAATTAACATGGGCGCACCCTAGGGCGAGACACTAGGTCTAATGAAGCCCTTATCAAGCAAATCTTGCAACTGCTCCTTCAACTCTTTCAACTCTGGCAAGGCCATACGATATGGCGGAATAGAAATATGCTGAGTGCCCGAAACCAAATCAATACAGAAGCAAATATTCTTGTCGGGTGGCATCCCCGGCAGGTCTACAGGAAATATCTCTGGAAACTCTTGAAAAACTAGTACAGAATCCATGGAAGAAACCTCCGCACCGAAATCACAGACATAATCCAGATAAGTAGACATCCCTTCTCGACCATACGTCGAGCCTTCATATAAGAGATAACCCTGCTGGTAGAATGACCAGGAGTCCCTCTCCACTCTGATCGATGCAACCCCGGCAAGGCTAACGTCAATGTCTTGGCGTGACAGTCCAATATAGCATGATAAAGTGACAGCAAATCCATCCCCAAAATGATATCAAAATTGACCATATCGAGAAGTAGAAGATCTATGCTAGTCTTAAGGACCCCAATAATAACCACACATAAACGATAAACACGATCTACAACTATAGAATCCCCCACAGGTGTGGACACATATACGGGGGCACTCAAAAAATCACGAGGCACAACCAAACATGAAGCAAAATAAAGATGACACATAGGAGTAGGTAGACCCTGGATCAAATAGAACTGAAGCATCCACTGCAAACTGAAATAGTACCTGTGATAAAAACATCAGATGACTCGGCCTCAGGTCTGGCTGGAAAAGCATAACATCGGGGTTGGGCCCCTCCACTCTGAACCATATCTCTAGGACGGCCTCCTGCTGGTTGGCCTTCACCTCTAGCAGTCTGGCCTCCACCTCTAACGGCCTGACCTCCACCTCTAGCGGCTGACCTCTACCTCTAGCTACTTGACCCCTACCTCTAGCTGGCTGAGCGAGCGGTGGTGCACCCGGTGCCAGAATTATGGCACGAGAACTCTGCTGCTGTGGCGGAACGCCTAATAATCTCGGACAGGTCCTTCAGATATGCCCATAGCCACCACACTCGAAACATCCATCCTGACAATGTGGTCGTGGAAACTGCGACTGGCCTGAACGTGCCGGCTGACCACAGTAATAACTCTGAATAGGAGGTGCACTGATAGGAGCTGGTGGTGCACTGTAGGCTAGCTAATCAGAATTGCATATGAGGACCACGACCACCTGAATCACAATGGGATGCCTGGAGTGCTGAATGAAATAGCCTGGGAGGATGGCCTCTACCAAAAGTACCTCGACCTCCAGATGAGTCCCTACAGAAACCACTAGAGTGATGCGGCCTCTTGTTAGACCCCTAACCTCTCCCGTGAGCTAAAACCATCTCGACTCGCTTGGCAATATTGGCTGCCGCTTGAAAAGAAATCTCACTCCTAGTCTCCTTAGCCATATACAATCTAATAGGCTGAGCAAGTCCCTCAATAAGCCTCTTCACCCTCTCTCTCTCTCTCTCTCTCGATAGGAAGCAGAAGAATAGCATGACGGGATAGATCCACAAATCGAATCTCGTACTGAGTGACAGTCATAGAAACCTACTGCAGACGCTCGAACAACCTCTGGTAGTCTTCTCTCTGAGTGATAGGAAGATACTTCTCAAGAAATAGCTGAGAGAACTGATCCCAAGTAAGAGCCGGCGACCCAATTGGTCTGGCGAACATATAATCCCTCCACCATTTCTTGGCGGAACTCGACAAATGAAATGCAGCAAAGTCGACCCCATTGGTCTCCACTATCCCTATGTTCTGTAACACCTCATGACAACTGTCCAGATAGTCCTGGGGATCCTCTGAATATGTACCGCCATAATGAACTGGGAAAAGCTTGGTAAATCTATCTAATCTCCCTAAAGCCTCAGAAGACACAGCTGATCCGTCACCGGTCTGTGCTGCAACACCCGACGAAACTACCCCAACTGGCTGAGCTACTGGAGTTTGAAAATGGGGAGACATCTTCTCCAAAGTGTGAGTAACGGAAGTCTGTGCTCCTCCCCCAGCTTGAGAGATGACTGGTGCTACAGGAAATGTATCGGTCTGTGCCACACTCTCCATAAGGCTCACTAGACGGACCAAAGCATCCTGAAGTACCGGGGTGGTGATGAACCCCTCTGGGACCTGAGCTGGTCCTACTGGAACGGTCTGGGCTGGAGCCTCCTCATTAAACTCTACCTGAGGCTCCGCCATTGGTGTTGCTGCTCGAGCTTGGGGTTGAGCTATGCCCCTACCTCGGCCTCTGGCACGACCTCGGCCTCGGCCTCCGCCCCTCGTAGGAGCTGCCACTAGGGGCTCTGGCTGCTTCTCAGCTGAAGATGTTGGTGCGTGTTTTCACCATCTGCGAGAGAACAGAGTAGAAGAGTTCAATCAATAATGATAGAATAAAATCGCACGACGTAGAAGGATAGAAGTGAAACTGTTTCTAACTCTATAGCCTCTGGAAGATAAGTACAAACGTCTCCATATCGCTTCTCCAAACCCTACTTAGTTTGCTCATGACTCATGATACCTATGTAACCTAGTGCTCTGATACCAACTTGTCACGACCCAAAATTCCCACCAATAGGATCGTGATGGCGCCTAACATTTCACTTGCTAGGCAAGACAACGTTAGAACAATTTACTTCTTTTAACAGTTAAAATGATAGAATTAACAACGACTGCAATAACATATATGTTCTAAGTATAAATGCGAAAGTTAAACAACCAGATGTCTATTACAATTCCCTGAACCTGGTGTCACAAGTACACGAGCTTCTAAAGAAATACAGATAAGAGTGTGAAATAAGTACAAGCAGTCCGAATGAAGTTATACAGCTAAAAAGAAAAGAGGATAGGGCTCTAGGAGCTGCGGGCACTAAACAACCGTACCTTAAGTCTCCAACAAGTTCCAGTCCGAGCACGCTAATATCCGTCTCTAGGACCGACTCCAAAATCTGCACAGTGTACAGAGTATAGTATCAGTACAACCGACCCCATGTACTGGTAAGTGCCGAGCCTAACCTCGACAAAGTAGTGACGAGGCTAAGGCGGGTCACTTATACTGAAATACAGTACAAAATTAAAAAGCCAACAGGAAATGATAACCACAGTCTCGAAGATAAACTTGTGCCGTCCAGAATTACCAATTTTACCAGTTCAAACAAAATATCAGAAAATAACAACACAGCTCAAGAAATAGAAACATATAGGTTATTGTGGTGTGCAACCCGATCACACCAGACAACACATAATCCTTCCTTATTCCACCATAAGAATATCAATAACATTAAATAATATATTTATTGCAGCGTAGAACTCGATCTCACCATATATCAATATCAGTGTTGTAATTTCACCCTTATTTTACCATATCAATCCACCCTTATTATACCTGTTGCGGCATATATATATATATATATATATATATATATATATCCTCCCTTATTACACTGCTGCGGCGTGCAGCCCGATCCCACCATATCAGAACCATACACTCAATGTACACAGTGAAATCAATAGGCTAAATCACAAGGCCTTTACGATAAATAATTACTGAACTGAACTTAGAAAAGGAATCCACACCCAATATAGAATCTGCACGGATAGTACTACACAGACCAATCTAGAAAATATGCCTTGAATGTACCGACAAACAACTTAAGCAAATAATACAAGGCAACAAAACTATGAAATAACTAATACTTCCAGCAAAGAGAAACAATGTCTAACAAGTAGCAATTAAGCATGGAATCACAAGTAAAGCATGTAGTAGTTATGACAGGAAATGAGACAATATGAGAGAAGCGGGAATGAAACAGGCAAAACAGGTAAATTGGCGGCGCATAGGTACTCGTCACCTCACCTATACACCGCTCATATGGATTTTATATAGCAAATAAATCAAGGGTTTCTAATCCCTCGAGTCAAAGTTAGACATGACACTTACCTCGCTTCCCGGGCCACTCAATGCTCAATTACCGCTTTTCCTCTAGTATCCACCTCCAAACCACTCGTATCTAGCCACAATTAACTCAGCAATATCAATTATTGCTAAAGGAATCAACTACAGTGCATAAATTTAGATTTCCCAAACTTTTTCCCAAAAAGTCAAAAACCGACCCCGGGCCCGCTTGGTCAAAACCCGACGTTTGGACCAAAATACATTTACCCATTCGCCTCCGAGCCCTGATAGATAATTGATTTTGGTATCCGACCTCAATTCGAGGTCTAAATCTCCAATTTCCGAAATCCCTAGTTTCTACACAAAAATCCCCAATTCCACCATGAACACCCTAGATTTTAGGTTGAAATTTCATGAAATACAATGGGTAATTGAAAGAAAGTGGTTTAGAATCACTTACCAACACTTTGGGGAAGAAATAATATTTTGAAAATTGCCCCTAGGTCTTCTAGCTTTAGAAAATTTCAAAGAATGGCTTAAGTACCGTTTTGGGACTGTTTTAAGAACTTGGCGACAATGTTCATCGCATTCGCGTGAGCACTGTCGCGTTCGCGAAGAGCAGAGCCTGAGTGGACTACGTGATTGTGAGTAATTGAACGCGTTCATGAAGTTTTATCCCCCCTGACCTTCGCGTTCGCGAGATGAGGTTCATGTTCGCGTAGAGTTACTTCATCTCCCCTACCCAACCCAGCCCAGCTAAAGCTACGCGTTCGCGTGAAACGGGTTGCGTTCGCGTAGAGCAATCCCCCCCAGTGCTCCACGTTCGCATAGAGTAAAATCCTCCCCCAGCCCAAATCACCTTGCGATCACGAGAATGGCTTCGCGATCGCAAAGCACAACGCATCAAAATACCAGCTGCAGCAAACACACCAGATTTTCTATGTTTCAAAACACCCGTAGCCTATCCGTAACTCACCCGAGCCCTCGCGGCTCCAAACCAAACATGCACACAAGTCCTAAAACATCATACGAACTTGCTCGCGCGATTAAATCACTAAAATAACACCTAGAACTACGAATTTAGCACCAAATCGAATGAAATTTTCAAGGAAGCTTTAAAACCTTTATTTTCACAACTGGACGTCAGAATCACGTCAAACCAACTCTGTTTCTTACCAAATTTCATAGACAAGTCTTAAATATCATAATAGACCTGTCCCGGGCTCCGGAATCAAAATACGGACCCGATACCAATAAGATCAAACATTAAACAAATTCTTAAAACCATTAGATTTTCAGTCTTTCAATGTTCAACAAAAATTCATATCTCGAGCTAGGGGCCTCGGAATTTTATTCTGGGTATACGCTGAGGTCCCATATTTCGATACGGACCACTAAGACTGTCAATACATGAGTCGGGGTCCATTTACCAAAAATATTGATCGAAGTCAACACAAATGAGGTTTTTAAGCAAAATTTCTTATTATTTTTATCAGTTTTCAACATAAAAGTTTTCCGGAAACACGCTCGAACTGCGCATGCAAATTGTGGAGGGAAAAATTGAGATTTCTAAAGCTTAAGAGTACAGAATCGAGTTCTAAAACATACGATGACCCTTTGGGTCATCACATAATGTCCCTTAGAAGAATCTAGTTTGTCATAACAACACATGTCCGAAACATGTCTTTTTATTATGGTTGGCTTTACTGGGAAAATTGAGAACTACGGATGTCCTACTTAGATGGGGCATGGGGCTTGATGGTGATTGTGTTATGTGCAAGTCCCATTCTGAAACTTCTCCACACTTATTCTTTGAGTGCATTTTTCAAGAACTTTCTGGCAAAATATATTGAGATGGCTGAAACGGCAAAGAATCATTATGCCATGGGAATTAGAGTGGCGATGGGTTCAACAGAAAGTAAGAAGGAGGACCTCTGAAGGAACTTTACTTAAATACTGCTTTGGTGTTGTAGTGTATGAAATTTGGATCGAAAGGAATACTCGAGTGTTTCAAAATAGAGCTACATACATGGAAACAATGATGCATGATCTGAAAACTTTTATGTGCATAACAGTTAGGGGTAAGAGGAAGTTGTTTGAGTTTATTTGTTCTTTGTAGGAGTTTCTCACGACCCGGATATCCCACCTTCAGGGATCGTGATGGCGCCTACTCGTGAAAGCTAGGCAAGCCGACAGTTACAGTTTTACCATCATTATTATTAATCAAACAGGAACAAATAATAATGAAAAATAAAATAATTATGAAACGCGAAAGTGATATAACAGTGCCACAACTCAAGTACATAACTACCCCATGGATCTGGTGTCACAATCCACGAACGACTAAAATTTACAACAAATATAAGTCTAAAAGAAATACAACTGTTCTGGAAATAAAAGAGACAGAAGAAACTAAAATGGAGAAAGGGAACATCAGGCTCAGCGAATGCCAGCAGATCTACCTTGGTCTCCCTGAAGGCAGCAACCTCAAATCTACTTAAAAGGTCCGGCACTGAAATCTGCACAAAAAGTGCAGAGTGCAGTATCAGTACAACCGACCCCATTTACTGGTAAGTGTCGAGCCTAACCTCGGCGAAGTAGTGACGAGGCTAGGACACGACCACCATATAAACCTGTGCAGTTAAATCATATTCGAGCAGAACAGTAATAACAGAAAATAACAGATAAAGATGGGAAAGGGAAACATGTTGCGGGGAATATCAAATTCTAACAATAATTCAACATAGAAGCATGATGAACACCATATTTGTACCAACAGGGATAGTGAAACAATAACACGTGCACGACATCACCCTTCGTGCTTTTACTCTCGTTCTCTCCATTAGAAACAACAGAAATGGCACGACATCACCCTTCGTGCATTAACTCTTATAATCGTGGCACGCATCACCCTTCGTGCCTTAGCTCTCAAATCATGGCACAGCATCACCCTTCATGCATTAACACTCACAATATCAGCACGGCATCACCCTTCGTGCATTAACACTCACTCACAATATCATGCACGGCATCACCCTTCGTGCTATACACTCTTCCTCACCCAAACAACAGAAATAATACATTCCGGCAAGGGAATCAACAATAGAAACAATAACATCCCGGCAAGGGAACCAACAACAGAAAAAATAACGTAACATCCCGGCAAGGGAATCAACAATACAAACAATAACATCCCGGCAAGGGAATCAATTATAACCAATCTCGTTTCAGCAGTCAACTCTATGAAATAAGTCTCGACTTGAGTCAATACTCAACAATGGTCAATTACCAAAAAAAATATCATAAGTCTTGTTCAACATGGATAATCATCAATTTAAGCATAAACAGTACATAATAAGAGTCACAACAGTCACGGTATAAGACTCACTTGCATGCTCGACACCAACGTATAGATACTCATCACCATACCTATACGTCGTACTCAACACTAACACATAGCAAATAAGACCACAACACCTATTCCCTCAAGCTAAGGTTACACCAAACACTTACCTCGATTCCACAGCCAAAATCAAGCCTCAATTACCGTGTTACCTCTAGGTTCCACTTCTAATCCACTTGAATCTAGTCATAATTTACTTAATAACACCAATAAACTCTAAATAATCCAATTCTAATGCATGAGTATAGATTTCCCAATGTTTTCCCTAAAAACTGAAAAACCGACCCCGGGCCCGTGTAGTCAAAACTCGAAGTTCGAACCAAAACCCGATTACCCATTAATCCACGAACCCAAATATGCAATTGGTTTTGAAATCCGACCTCAATTTGAGGTCCAAATCCCCAAAATTCGAAAATCCTAATTTCTAGCTAAGAACACCCAATTTGCCATAAAAAACCCCTAGATTTGGAGATGAAATCACGTAAAAAGATGAAATAGGTTGAAGAAAAAGAGTTAAGATTCATTTACCTATGATTTGGGGAAGAACTTGCTCTTGGAAAATCACCCTTTATAGTTTAGGTTTTGAAATTTCGAAGAATGAAGTGAAAATCCCGTCCAAATGATGTTTCGATCAGGTGCAGATGTCGCAATTGCGACAGGAGCTTCGCAATTGATAACCAGCTCCATGTCTGCTCCTCTCACAATTGCGAGGATATTATCGCAATTGCGATCATTGACCCTCCATGTTGACTTCGCAATTGCGAAGGGATGTTCGCAAATGCGAACAATGCAGGCCTGGGCTTCTTCACAATTGCGATAAAGCCCTCGAAATTGCTAGATCAGAGCCTGCAACAATACCAGATGCAACAACAATTTTTTTCCAAGTCCAAACTCACTCCGTGGCCTATCCAAAACTCACCGAGCCCTCGGGGCTCCAAACCAAACATGCACACAAGTCTAAAAAAATCATATGGACTTGCTCGTATGATCAAATCGCCAAAATAACATCTTAGACAACGAATTTGATACCAAAACTCATGGAATTCATAAGATAGTTCAAAATTTTCATTTTCTCAACCAAGGGTCCGAATTACATCAAATCTCTTCTGTTTTTCTTCAAATTCAATAGATATGACTTAAATATTATAACGGACTTGTACCGGGCTCTGGAACCAAAATACGGGCCGGATACCATAAAGTTCCAACACTATTCAATTTCAAAAAACCTTTATATTTTTCAGCAAATAATTTTCTTTAAAAATTCTTTTCTCGGGCTAGGGACCTCGAAATTCAATTTCGAGCATACGCCGAAGTCCCATATTTTACCACGGACCCTACGGGACCGTCAAATCACGGGTCCGGGTTTGTTTACCTAAAATATTGACCGAAGTCAACTTTAATCAATATTAAAGGCCAAATTCAATATTTTTCTTAAATTTTCACATAAAAGCTATCCGAAAATGCGCTCGGAGTGTGCACGCAAATCGAGGAGAAAGAAAATGAGGTTTTCGAGGCCTCGGAACACGGATTCGGGTTCTAAAAAAGACGACCCTTTGGTTTATCACAGAGTGTAACGACCCGGCCAGTCGTTTTGAGAAATTAAGCTCTGTTCGGCAGCGTAAGGTCTGGAACAACTTCATAATATGAGTATCGACTTGCATGCATGGTTGAATTCAGTTAATGGATGATTCAGAGTCAAATTGGTAGAAGGAATCTAGTTTTGGAAGTTTGAACGGTGAGAATTTGACCGGAGTTGGACTTTTGAGTAAACGGCCACGGAATGGGTTTTGGGGTGATCTCAACAGCTTCGTATAGTGATTTTGGACGTAGGCGTGCGTTCGGATTGTGTTTTGGAGGTTCGTAGCAAATTTAGGCTTGAAATGCCGAAAGTTGAATTTAGGTAGCTGCATGACGTCCGCAGTCCTGATCTTCCCATCTATCCTATTTATTTTATTTCGCATTTCTTCAAACTATTATGTAGTAGGTTGACCCTCGTATATTAGAGGCTCAGACTTATGACACCGGATTCTTCGGGCTGTGTAGTATTATTTCTACTTGGGTTTTCCGCATGTTTGAACTTTATTTCAGATATTCAGTATTATGACTTAGTAACTTATCTGTGTTAAATAACTTCATGAGTTGCATAAATGGTCAAGGTTATTGAATTGGTCGGGCTTGCCTAGCAATGTGTTGGGCGCCATCACGACCGGGGTTGGGGTCGTGACAAGTATTATTACTTCTCTTGTATTTTCCTATTTTTAGGTGTATATTACTATCTATTATTTCTTTCGCTTCAATTATCTTATTATTCTGTTGTTGTTATTATTTGTTGAAGTTTCCGGTTTGA
This sequence comes from Nicotiana attenuata, assembly GCF_001879085.1. Classification (NCBI taxonomy): domain Eukaryota; kingdom Viridiplantae; phylum Streptophyta; class Magnoliopsida; order Solanales; family Solanaceae; genus Nicotiana; species Nicotiana attenuata. Next base: position 40,123 of record NW_017674175.1, read on the forward strand.
TAGTGAGATTTTGATATCGGGGTTGGAGTAGCTCCGTAGTGTTGAATGTGACGTGTGTGCAAAATTTCAGGTTATTCAGACGAGGTTTGATAGACCTTTTGATCGAAAGCGTAATTTGAGAGTTTTTAGAATTCTTAGGCTTGAATACGATGAAAAATTGGTGTTTTGATGTTGTTTTGAGCGTTCCGAAGGTTGGAACAAGTTTGAATGATGTTTTAGGATTGGTTGGCATGTATGGTTGAGGTCCCGGGGGCCTCGGGTGTGTTCCGGGTGGGCCACTGGTCATTTTTCCCTATGTTTGAATTGTTGTTCTGCTATCTGGTGTTTCCTTCTATGCGATCGCATAGGCATAGCCGTGATCGCGTAGTACAATGTCAAGCTACCATACTTTCCTTCATTGCGTTTGCACAGATAGCTTCGCGATCGCATAGTGTTGCTCTGGGCCTCAACATTTTTCCTTCTTTGTGATCGCATTGTTTTGTTCGCGATCGCGTAGCACAATATTTGGACAGTAGCCATTTTCCTTCTGACGCGATCGCGTAGAACACTTTTTGCCAGCAACTATTTCTTCTATGCGATCGCATCTCATCTCCCGCGATCGTGATGTACAAATACCTGGGCAGTATTTAAATAGCCCATCCGCGACCCTTCTTCATTCTTCCACCATTTTTGAACGGGATTGAAGCTTTTGAGGGAGATTTTTGAGGAAACCAAAGGGGAATCACTTGGAGGTAATATTCTTGACTTCATAACTCATTTATATGTGATTAAAGGTCTAATTAGTGGCGAAAAATTTGGGAAAAATCAGTGCAAATGGGTAATTAGGGCTTGAGATTAAGAGACCTTAAAATGGGTATTTGAGGGATCAATTGAACTCCGATTTCAGTGTTCTTGATATGTATAGACTCGTGAGAGTGTGAGAGTTCTGAAAATATAAATTTTACCCGATTCCAAGGTGTGGGCCCGAGGGGCATTTTGGTCATTTCACCTAATTTCGTGTATTAGCTTAGAATTTGTTTGTAGAATCAGTTACATGAAGTGTTATTTACATTATGCAATTGAATTGAATAGATTTAGGCCATTTGGAGTTGAGTACTCGTGGCAAGAACGTGATTTCAGATTGATTTTGAGCCGGTTCGAGGTATCTTGCCAAACCTTGTGTGGGGGACTTCCCCTTAGGATTCGAGTCTGCTGTGTTGATTGTAGTTCGTGTACGCGAGGTGACGAGTGCGTGCTTGGACTTACTTGTGGAAAAATTGGCCTTTTAGGGTTCTTAGGTCCTTATATTCACTGTGTATGAATGTGTACTTGATATGCTTGAGTTTTCCACTTACTACTTTCACCTCTACATGATCTAATTGGAATTAATTGCTCATGATTCATTATTATTGCCTATTTGACTCTTATTTTGCTTAACTGAAGATTTTCACATCTTCTATTGTCATGCTATCTTTCATAACTGCTTGTCTTTATTGGAAATCATTATTATCTCCCCTGTTATTGTTTAGTCTTGATTGAGGTGATGATTATCTTCCCGCTGTTCATCCTTAATGGAAATTATTTTATATTCTTCGTAAATTGTCCAACCTTAAAAGAAGTTTAGATAATCTATATTTAGTGGACATTTCCTTATTTGGAATTATTTGATTCGTGTTAGCTTCCTTGTTTTTGAATTACATATGGTGGGATCGTTGCTTCATATTATTTTTTCCCTTGTTGAGTTGTTCTTACCACGCTTAGTATTCTCTATTGTGGTTATTCCTTGTGAGCTAGTTTTACCGTCTCCTTGTGATCGAAAGTTCTTGAGTTGATTTACTTGTCGTGTTCTTGTATATATTATCATTGTTGTTGTTGTACTTGTTGTGCTGGTGCACGAGGTTTGTGCCGTGCGGTTGTTGATATTGTGATGCATAAGGTTTCTACCGTGCGGCTATTGTTATGGGGTTGCACGAGGTTTCTGCCGTGCTATTGCTACTATTGATGTATTGCACATACGGGCATGACAAGGCGGGGTATGTATACATATATATATATATGCTTATATGTGAGTTGCGCATATGGCGAGACAAGGTGGGAACATTATGATGCACGTGTGGCAAAATAAGGCGGGCACTCATTATGTTATTATTTGCATACGTGGTGAGACAAGGTGGGCTATGTCAGGGATTGATTGCGATGATTTGTGATGGCCTGGGGGCATTCTTGTTGTTTAATATTGTGTTGTGGTACGCTTACCTGTACGAGCTTTATCTCGTGGAAGTTGTGAGGAAACATCTTACGTGTTGTCCGTTCTTTTCTTACGTTTATTAGCTGGTAGGAACTATGTTAAAGTACTTGCACAAGCATACACGTAGTTGAACACTTCTAGTGGATGTGAAGTCCTCTTGATTTTGCTGAGTATAGATGTACACCCTCGTTTACTTGTTATATATGTGAGAGTGACTCTAGTTAGCAAGTGAGTTGTCAGCATGACCATGAGGTTGATGGGGACACAGGATGCCAAATGTTAGATTTCAGGTACATGGGACATCGTGAGCTGTAATTTGTCCGAGATTCGGTACTTCGTGGAAATTGTTGGATAGGACCTGATGTGAAGACTGTCGTAGGACCTGAGTTATAGCTTACCTTTACTGTAGTGTGAATTTAGGATTTGGGTTTGTGTTTTCGCTCGCTCTTCTATGTCATTATTCTGGTATTTTCACGGTTACTTGTTGTTTTCTTCCCTTATTGTGATTGTAGTATTGTTAGCCATTTTGTATAGTCTTTATATATACATCATGTTCTGTTGTTCCTATATTTGTACAGTTTCTTGGACCGATAGGTGTCTTGACTGTTCCTCATTACTAATCCACCGAGGTTAGTCTTGATACTTACTGCGCACCGCTGTTGTCACGACCCATTTCCAAAATAGATCGTAATGGCGCCCAACACCATTGTCAGGAAAGCCGGCGCGAAAATATAATTAAGTACTCAGTTTTACTTTTACCAAAATAAGTGCAGCAATTCATTAAGATAAGTCAAACCAGGAATGAACAATAATGTGCCAAAAATAGTTATACAACCCCAAAATAATAGTCTACTAACTTGTGTTCCAAGACCCGGTGTCACAAGTAATGGGCAACTAGTAGAATGTACAAAACAATAAAACTATCCTACTGTCCGAGATAGAATAGACAGCAAAAGTAAAGAAAGACTCCATCAAGCTGCTGAACGGCACAGGACGGGAGCAGCTCACCGTGGATGTCTCGAACTATGAATCAGGGGCGCGCACCAGACTGATAGCCAGATGTACCTGCCTCAGATCCCGTACAATTAAGTACGGAAGTGTAGTATGAGTGCATAAACAATATGTACCCAGTAAGCATCCCGTATAATCTCGAAGCAGTAGAGACAGAGGTCGACTTGATACTTACTAGGGTCAAATAATATAATAAGGTGTTATGCTAAGCATGGGAGTCACAAAAAATCAACAGTTTGTAGCAAGAGATAATAAGTCATGTTCTGAACAATTTTGCAGGCAGCCAATTACATTTCAAGTATTTAGCAGGACAAGTCATGGATAAGATCTCACATAGATATCATGCCGAGTTCGACGACCCGATCCAACAGAAAATAAATTGTGCACTGCCAGAGGGTCGAATGGCGCGAACCATAGATGCATCTATTTCTACCGAGGCGATCGGCCCGATCCGCAAATATCAATTAATATCAAGAAAACACATGAATGCGCATTTATTTCCTAGTAAATTCATACAAGCGTCCAACAAGTGTATACATTCGCTTATATTCCTTTCCATGTCTCTAGCATATCCTAAGTGATCACATTAGCAAGAAAATATAGAGACATTCACAAATATAGCATGATACGAGTCCTAGACTACCCAGACAATTAACATAATAGTAGCTACGCACGGACTCTCGTCATCTAGTGTGTACATAGCCCCCGCATTTAGTAGCAAATTACTCAATTATTACACTTATGGGGACAATTCCCTCTTACAAGGTTAGAAAGGAGACCCACCTCGCTCCAAAGTGCACTTCCAATACCAAAACGAGCCCAAACCCTCAATTCGGAGCCGAACGATCCCAAACTAGTTAAATGAAGTAGGAACTAGTCAATATAAGCTCACAAGATCAAATTCTAGCTATTTAAGCAATTTCCCAATCATTAACACAAGTTTCCGACCACGGGCCCACGTGCCCGGATTCCGAAATTTTTCGAAGGAAGTTGTTCTCTATAACATAAGGATCAATAATATATGATTTCTAATCCATTTCATAACAAATTTCGTAGTTAAATCTAACTTTTGTTAAAACCTTAGGTTTTGCTCTAACCCCTTGATTTTACCTAAATTCTAGTGTTTAATCTACCTAAGACACAAGTATTAAGCTAAGAATAGTTGGGATAAACTTACCTCAAGATGCTAGGTGGAAGACGTCTCTCAAAAGCTCCCAAAATAACCAATGGAGGAGTGAAAAGTGGCAAAAATGACTTAGAATCCGTATTAAAAGAAGCTCAATGCTTCAGCGATTTCCGCATCTGCGGTCCCGCTTCTGCGAGAAATCGGACGCACCTGCGGAACCAGCCAAGCAGGTTGCGACCGCTGCTGCGGTCTCGAAGCCGCTTCTGCGGCTTGGGAGCCGCTTCTGCGGCTTGGGAGCCGCTTCTGCGGTTTCGGACTAGCCTACCCTGGGCCGCATCTGCGATAGATGGACCGCTTCTGCGGTCTCGCACCTGCGGTCGACCAACCGCGGGTGCGGTTATGACAGAAGCAGATGCTTCAACACTTCTCAAAAATTCCAACTTCACTCGAGCCTCGTCCGATTGACGCTCGGGGCTCCCGGGCCCCGCCCGAATATACCAACAAGTCTGAAATCATGAAACGGACCTACTCAAACCTTCGGAATGCCTGAAACAACGCTAAATCTAAGAATCACCCCCTAAAACCAATTGAATCAAACTTATGAACTTTAAGTTCTTAATTTTTCCTCTAACGAGCCGAAACACCCTTAAACTACTCGGATTGACACCAAATTTTACGGGCAAGTCATAAATGTTATATTGGACCTGTACTGGGCTTATGAACCTAATACCAACGTGATAAATCGTTAATTAGTTTCTTTAAATCCTTAGAATTTTGGTTTAACAATTTCTAATAAAAATTCATTACTCGGGCTATGGATCTCGGAATTCGATTCCGGGCATACGCCCAGGTCCCATATTTTCTTACGGATCCTGCGAGACCGTCAAAACACGAATCCGGGTCCGTTTGCTCAAAATATTGACCAAAGTCAAACTTAGCCTTTTAAGAATATCCTAAGGAGTCAAATGAGCATATTTCAAACCAAACTCTTCCAAATCCCAAACCAACCATCCCAGCAGGTCGTAAATTAGTTAAAGCAAGCGCGGAAGGTTTTATTTAAGTAAACGGGGTTCTAAAAAGCAAAACGACCAGTCGGGTCGTTACATTCTCCATCTCTTAAACAAACGTACGTCCTTGAACAGACATAGAAAAGTACCTGAGCTGCTGAATAAATGTGGATATCTGCTCCGCATGCCCTCCTCGGACTCCCAGGTCGCCTCCTCGACTGGTTGGCCCCTCCACTGGACCCTCACCGCAAAAATCCTCTTGGACCTCAATTGGCAGTCTATCAATAATGGCAACTAGCTCCTCCTCATATCCCAAACTCTCATCCAGCTGAATAGTAGTGAAGTCTAACACGTGGGACAAGTCGGCATGATACTTCCGAAGCATCGATACATGAAAAACTAGATGATCTCCCGATAAGCTGGGGGGGGGGGGGGGGTAAAGCAAGTTCGTAAGCAACCTCCCCAACTCGTCTCAACACCTCAAAGGGGCCAATAAACCTTGGGCTCAACTTGCCCTTCTTCCCGAACCTCATAATACCCTTCATTGGCGAGACTTTCAAGAGAACCTTCTCGCCAACCATGAATGATACATCACGCGCCTTCTGATCCGCATAACTCTTCTGTCGGGACTGAGCTGTGCGAAGCCTCTCCTGAATCAACTTTACCTTGTCTAAGGCTTCTTGCACAAAATCTGTACCGTATAACTTTGCCTTACCCGGCTCAAACCACCCGATAGGAGAACGACACTGCCGACCGTATAAAGCCTCAAATGGGCCATCTCAATGTTGGACTGATTGCTGTTGTTGTACGCAAACTCCGCCAAGGGCAAGAACTGGTCCCACAGACCCCCAAAGTCAATCACACATGCTCTAAGCATATCCTCCAAAATCTGAAATGTCCGCTTGGACTGCCCATCGGCCCAAGGAAGGAATGTTGTGCTAAGCTCTACACGGGTCCCCAACTCACTCTTAACAGCTCTCCAGAAATGGGAAGTGAACTGAGGGCCTCTGTCTGATACTATGGAAACAGGCACACCGTGCAACCGGACTATCTCCCGAATGTAAATCTAAGCATACCTCTCTGCTGTATAAGTAGTCGCCACTGGGATAAAGTGGGCCGACTTGGTCAACCTATCAACACTGACCCATACTGAATGAAACTTCTGCAAAGTCCGCAGCAACCCGACCACAAAATCCATGGTAATGCGCTCCCACTTCCACTCTGGTATAGGCATCTGCTGAAGTAGGCCACCCGGCCTCTAATGTTCATACTGACCTGCTGGCAATTCAAACACCTAGCCACATACTCCACTATGTCTTTCTTCATCCTCCGCCACCAATAATGCTTCATCAAGTCATGATACATCTTTGTAGCTCCCGGATGAATGCAATACCGCGAACTGTGTGCCTCCTCTAGTATCCTCTCCCTCAGACCATCAATATTAGGAACACATAGACGAACCTGGAGCCGCAAAACACCATCCTCACCAACAGAAACCTCCTTGGCACCTCCCTGAAGCACCGTCTATCTGAGAATCGCCAGACGTGGATCATCGAACTGCCGAGCCTTTATCTGCCCCAATAATTAAGACTGAGCAACCACACACGCAAGAACCCGGCTAGGCTCCGAAATGTCCAACCTCATAAGTCTGTTAGCCAAGGACAGAATGTCCAAAGCTAGTGTCCTCTCCTCTGATGGAATGAATGCCAAGCTACCGATACTCTCTGCTTTTCTACTTAAGGCATCTGTAACCATATTTGCCTTGCCCGGGTGATAAAGAATGGTGATGTCATAATCCTTCAATAACTCAAGCCACCTACCCTGCCTCAAATTGAGATCCCTCTGCTTGAACAAATGCTATAAGCTGCGATGATCAGTATAAACCTCACATGACGCCCCATACAGGTAATGCCTCCATATCTTAAGAGTATGAACAATCACCACCAACTCCAGATCATGCACAGGATAATTCTTCTCATGAATCTTTAGCTGACGGGAGGCATATGCAATCACTCGCCCCTCCTGCATCAATACACAACCTAGACCAACGCGTGAAGCATCACAATATATAGTATACATCCCTGAACCGGAAGATAACACAAGAACCATTGCTGTAGTCAAGGCTGTCTTGAGCTTCTGGAAGCTCGCCTCACAATCATCGGACCAATGGAAAGGAGCACCCTTCTGGGTCAATCTAGTCAGAGGTGATGCAATAGATGAAAAGCCCTGCGCGAATCATCTATAATAACCTGCTAACCCCAGAAAACTCCTGATCTCGGTCACTGAAGTAGGGCGTGGCCAACTCTGAAGTGCATCAATCTTCTTGGGATCCACCTTAATACCCTCTCCTGACACAACATGTCCCAAGAATGCCATTGTCTCTAGCCAAAACTCACGCTTGGAGAACTTAGCATATAGCTTCTGCTCTCGCAAGGTCTAAAGAACGACTCTCAGATGTTGCTCGTTCTCCCCTAGGATACGTGAGTATATCAAGATGTCGTCAATGAAGACGATGACAAAGGAATCAATATAAGGCATGAACACCCTGTTCATCAAGTCCATAAATGTCGCTGGTGCATTAGTCAAGCCAAAAGACATCACCACAAACTCATAATAGCCATATGTGGTCCGGAATGCAGTCTTCAGGACATCCGAGTCCCGAATCTTCAACTGATGGTAACCCGACCTGAAGTCGATCTTAGAGAACACCCTAGCACCCTGCAATTGGTCAAATAAATCATCGATGCGAGGCAGTGGATACTTATTCTTAACAATGACTTTGTTCAGTTGGCGGTAATCAATGCATATCCGCATAGTCCCATCCTTCTTCTTCACTAATAACACAGGTGCACCCCAAGGCGATACATTGGGTCTAACAAACCCCTTTGCTAACAACTCCTCAAGCTGGCCCTTCAACTCCTTCAACTCCTTCGGAGCCATACGGTACGGTGGGATAGATATAGGCTGGGTGCCTGGAGCCAAATCAATACAGAAATCAATATCACAATCCGGTGGCATGCCCGGAAGATCAGAAGGAAACACATCGGCAAACACTCGAACTACTGGAACTAAATCAATTGTTGGAGACTCTGCGGTGGTGTCCCGGACATAAGCCAAATACGCCAGACACCCCTTCTCGACCATTTGCCGAGCCTTCAGGAAAGAGATAACCCGGCTAGATGTATCAACTGTTGAACCCTTTCACTCCAACCCTGGCAACCCTGGCATCGCAAAAGTAACAGTCTTGGCATGGCAATCTAGCACGGCGTGATGTGGAGATAACTAAGCCATGCCCAGGATGATCTCAAAGTCGATCATGTCAAGCAACAGGAGATCTGCTCTAGTCTCAAAACCACAGAATGTGACCACACAAGACCGATAGATCCGATCCACAACCACAGAATCGCCTATAGGAGTGGACACCTGAACAGGAGTGCCCAAGGGCTCAGGAGTAATAACTAGAATACGGGCAAACAGAGATGATACATATGAATAGGTGGACCCTGGATCAAATAATAACGAAGCATCTCTGCCGCAGATGAAAATGATACCTGTAATAACGGCATCTGAGGCCAATGCATCTGGTCTGGCCGGAAGAGCATAGAATCTAGCTGGAGCGCCGGTTGCTTGGCCTCCACCTGTCTGAGCAGTAGCTGGCTGACCTCTTCCTATTTGACCTCCACCTCTAGGACGGCCTCTACCCCCTATCCCTCGCCCCTAGGTGGCTGGGAAACTAGTGCTGAACCCATAGGCTGATGGCCCTGATGTACTGACTTGCCCCGAAGCCTGGGACAGTACTTCCTCATGTGACCAAGATCTCTGCACTCAAAACAACCTCGCAGTGCAGCCGCCTGCTGTCCCGATGGCTGACCCTGATAGCCTGTAGACCCACTAGAAGAAGTCTAAATAGCCGGTAGACGATATGAACCCTCCAACATAGCACTGAAGTAAGAATCAGAAGAACCTTGAGGACCAAAATACCCACCAGAGGAACCCCGAATAGCTGGCGGGCGATAAGAACTCTCTGGCATGGCGCTAAAATAGGGACGCGCTGGAGCACCCCGAGCAGGTGGTGGTGCTGAATATGGGGGCCTGCTAGGCTGTCCCCTCCCAAACTGACCTCTGCCCCTAGCCGGGGCACCTCTGAACTTTCCGGAGAACCTAGCCCTCTTATCCTGCTGCATCTGCTCCCTACCCCTCAGACGATAGCCCTCAATCCTCCGAGCAATCTCCACTACTAACTGATAAGGAGTCCCCATCTCCACCTCTCGGGCTATTTTGGCCCTGATGCCAGAATTCAACCCTGCAACAAACCTCCGCACCCTCTCTGTGTCAATAGGAAGTATCATCAATGCATGGCGGGATAGCTCAGAAAACCTCGCCTCATAATCGGTCACAGACATCTGACCCTGCTCAAGATGCTCAAACTGACACCGCAGCTCTTCCCTCTCAGAGGGTGAAATATACCTGTCCAGAAATAACTCCGTGAACTTGCTCCAACTGATAGGAGGAGAACCTGCTGGCCTGCCGAGAACATACGACTGCCACCATCTACGGGCCCTGCCCTCCAGCTCGAAAGTAGTGAAGTCAACCCCATGCGACTCCAATATCCTCATGTTGTGCAGTCTGTCCCTGCACCTATCAATAAAGTCCTGGGCGTCCTCATGACGCTCCCCTCCGAAGATAGGAAGGTGTAGCCTGGTCCATCTGGCTAACAACTTCTGCGGATCTCCATCCGCAGCTGGTTTGGGCTCGGGCACCCCTGCAGCGATTGGCTGAGCCCCGTCCGTGGGTAGTGCACCCGGAGTCTGATACACTGCAGCTGCACGACCGTGAGCCTGAGCACTAGGGGTCTTTGCTCCCCCTCCCGCCTGTGTTGTAGCTGGATCTACTAGAAATAAGCCAGCCTGAGTCATGGTATCTATGAATCGTAGCATACGACCCATGACCTCCTGGAATTCCGGTGCTGTCATAAAGTCTACCGGGGTAGGCTCAGCTGCGGGCACCTTGCCCTACTCCTCGATGATAGTATCTCCCGTAGGATCTGCTGGTTGTACTATTGGGATAACTCTGGGATGCCCCCATCCCCTACCTCGGGCCGATTCTCCCCCGGCCTCTGCCTCGGCCTCTCGCAACGGGGGGAGCAGCTCCTCCCGGGTCTGGAACATCAGTCGTGCGTGTCCTCACCATCTGTGAGAGAATAGAAGAGGGAAATTTAGTATGACAACCACTGCACGATAGGAAATGAATAAAGAATAGTTTTTCCTAACACCCTATAGCCTCTCGAAGATAAATACAGATGCCTCCGTACCTATCCGCAAGACTCTATTAGGCTTGCCCATGACATGTGAGACCTACGTGAACCTAGTGCTCTGATACCATGTTGTCACAACCCATTTCCAAAATAGATCGTGATGGTGCCCAACACCATTGCCAGGCAAGCCGATGCGGAAATATAATACTCATTTTTACATTTACCAAAATAAGTGCAGCAATTCATTAAGTTAAGTCAAACCAGGAATGAACAGTAATGTGCCAAAAATAGTTATACATCCCCAAAATAATAGTCTACTAACGTGTGTTCCAAGACCTGGTGTCACAAGTAATGGGCAACTAGTAGAATGTACAAAAGAATAAAACTATCCTACTTTCCGAGATAGAATAGACAGCAAAAGTAAAGAAAGACTCCATCAAGCTGCTGAACGGCACAGGAAGGGAGCAGCTCACCGTGGAAGTCTCGAATTATGAATCAGGGGCGCGTGCCAGACTGATAGCCAGATGTACCTACCTCAGATCCTGTACAATTAAGTACAGAAGTATAGTATGAGTACATAAACAATATGTACCCAGTAAGCATCCCGTCTAATCTCGAAGAAGTAGAGACGAGAAGTCGACGTGATACTTACTAGGGTCAAATAATATAATAAGGTGTTATGCTAAGCATAGAAATCAACAGTCTATATCAACTAGTTTCTCAATTAAATTTTCCTTAACCCAATGATGTTGAATCTTACTTAAAATGGGATTTCTACTAAGTTTTAATTTTATTTAAAATCTTATATAACATGTAATAGTTCATTCGATGTTTAATTTTATTTTAAAAGGGTATTATCTTATTCAAATGATTTCTAAAAATAACCTCTTCTTTTCTGGTTGATTTCCTAATTGGTTAAGAAGTCGTAATCTACTTATTGTTATGTAAATGAGACTCCTTGAACATCTTTATTGTATTGGTTATGGACCCTATGTACATGAGTGGCATGAGGATGATGTTGATCAAAAGGGAGATAGAGATATGTGGGCACAAGGTGCCATGTGTACTAAAGGCGTGGAACGGACACCGAACAAAGGGAACCCCTGCTTCACTTGTCGTAGTAAGACCACCCCTCTATAAGCTTTCCCTATCGCTCTGATAAATTATTATGACATGAGATACCGAGGATTGAGATGGTCGGAATTGTGTATTAGAAATGATGTGAATGATTGAGTTGGCATCGCTTTCTTTGTTTGAACGTATCTTTACTTGTCGGTGTCCCAATTATGTTGGTATTAATTTACTTGATTATCATTCATTACTATCCGTGTTTCCCTTTATTGTACCTACTATTTATAGTTGGATTACTCCCTGCTATTGATATTACTTTGTTAACTTTATCTTGATAGTTCATTATTATATCCTGTTCAATTTATTTGACTAGTAGGTTTCTTTACTGTTCCTCGTCACTACCCCATCGAGGTTAGTCTTGATACTTACTGGGCACCGCCGTGGTGTGCTCATACTACGCTTCTGTATAATTTTTTTGTGTACAGGTCCAGGTATTTGATCGGTAGTAGTTGTGCGGATCTTCGCGGTAGAGACTCAAGGTAAACCTGCTACTGCGTTCGCAGGCTCGGAGTCACCTTCGTTTGTATTTGTTTTCATTTGTTCCTTCTTGTTCAGGAACAGTGTTGTATTTATTTTGTATAACTACTCTTAGAAAGGCTTATGACTTGTATCACCAGTTTTGGGAATTGTAAATATCCAGAGTTATATAATTTAAAGTTAGTGATTATTTATATTATTTCTGTTAATGTTAGGCTGACCTAGTTTAGAGACTAGGTGCCATCACGACTCCTTCGGATGGATTTTGGATCGTGACACTTGTAGACTTTGGTGGCCTACTTATTGATCCGGAGTTATTATAGTGGGTTTAACATGTTTGTCTTGCCGGATGAAAAGTAATTACAGGTACTAGTCAAATATATTAATTATATATAAAATATAAAATATGCTATTGTTATATTATAAACGACAAGTCAAGTTTCAAGTCAATTATTTGAGAAACCTGAATGAGTACACAAATAACCGGTTGGATTCACTATTTTCTTATAGCAGATATACATATATTATATATTAATTATACACATTATATAAAAAAATTAAACAATTGGATGAACGACTTAAGTTTCTCTTCCTTTATATTCCACAATTAAATTAGGATCAAATAGGCAAATTAAACTCGATGAGTTGAAAAGGGGTAGTGAAAATTATAGGCCTATGACCTCTTTTCACACTTAATCAATGTTGTGAAATTAGTTGTCATGACGTGTTAAATGTACATAAATCTTATGTATAATTGATGGAATGTTTTTTTTATGTACAATAGATAGATGATGTGATAGTTAGTCATTGTCTTTTTTCATTTTCATTTGGACCTCCAATAACAATTTTTCTCTTCTTCTTCTTCTTTTGTTGGGTGTGAACATCATTTTTCTTGCTTGATTTTTCTGATTTTTCTTATGCCTTCGCCGAACAACTTAGAACTTCACATTGAATAATATATAAGATTAGTGGAAAAATCATTCTTTTTGAATAATCACATTCTATAAAACATCAATTAGAACCTTCAATAGAAAACTCTGCATGAATTCAGCCGCTTAATAACATTGAAAATATATTGTTATTGAGTTTGTTAATGAGAGTATATGTGATAACCCGATAGGTCATCAAGAGTTTTAAAATTTAACTCTGTGTTTCGAAACATCAAATAGCTCTTTTTAGCCTTTCTCGATTTGCATGCGTAGTCCGCGTCTTTTTCCGAGAAGTTTTTATGTGAAAAATTGATTAAAATGTGAATTCGTGCCTTAAAAATTCATTTAAGTTGACTTCGGTCAACATTTTGAGCAAACGGACCCGGATACCTGTTTTGACGGTCCCCTGGGTCCGTATCATGATTTGGGACTTGGACGTATGTTCGAAATCAAATTTGGAGGTCCCTAGTTCGAGTTATCGCAATTTGTTAAAATTTAAAATTTAAAGGTTTAAAGAATTAGAAATTTGGCCGAAGCTTGACTTTGTTGCTACCGGGTTTGGATTTTGATTTGGGAGCTTGGTATAGGTTCATTACTGTATTTTATGACTTGTCTGCAAAATTTACTGCAAAACCGAGTTGATTTGACGTGTTTCGAACATCCAGTTGTTAAAATAGAAAGTTTTAAGTTTCATTAAAAAAAATTATTTGATTTGGTGTCTGATTCATAGTTCTAGGTATTATTTTGGCGTTTTGATCGCGCGAGCGAGTTTGTGTGATATTTTTGGACTTGTGTGCATATTTGGTTTGGAGCCCCGGGGGCTCGGGTGAGTTTTGGATTGGCTTCGGAGTGAATTTTGAACTTAAAGATTGCTGGTGAAACACTGTTTCTTGTGCAGGCTCAGACCACGTATTTGCGAGGTCCGATTTTGCATTTGCGATAGGACAGTGCCTCTGTCAGGTTCGCAATTACGAAGTCTGGCTGGGTGAGCAGAGTTCACATTTGCGATCAAAATGGTTGCAATTGCGAAGATTCCAAGTTCACATTTGCGAACAAACCATCGCAATTGTGATGGCAGCAGAAGTGTGAGACCTTCGCATTTGCGAAGGATTTTTCGTATTTGCGGGATTCGCAATTGCGAATCCCAGGTCGCAATTGCGACATCTGCGCCTGGACTGAAGAAGGGAAAAACGGGATTTCAGCTCATTAATTCAAATTCTCAACCCTAAAAACCTTAGAGGCGATTTTTTCAAGAGCTCTTCTTCCCAATTCATTTGTAAGTGACTCTAACCTACTTTCTTTCAATTACCCACTATATTTCATAAGATTTTAACCTTAAATCTAGGATTTTCATGGTAAAAATTGGGGATTTGGGTAGAATTAGGAATTTTTGTAAAATTAGAATTTAAACCTCAAATTTTGGTCGGATTTCAAAACAAATTAAATAACTGGGCTCGGAGAAGAATGGGTAATAAGGTTTTGGTCCGAATTTCGGTTTTGGACCAAGCGGTCCCGGGGTTGACTTTTTTCAATAATGACCTAAATTGAAGATCTTTCATTCATGGGTAGTTCCTAAGTCTTATTTTGAATCGTTTGGTTACTAAATTTCTAGATTTGGTTGGTTCGGAGGCTTGTTCGAAAGGTAAAGTTGTGGTTGAGCTTTGAGTCGATTTTGGAGCAAGATAAGTGTCGTGGTTAACCTTAACTTGAGGTATTAGGACTTGTTTGCCTATTTTCTATGTGTTCAAATATTTGGTTACAACGTATATGTGAGGTGACGAATACTTATGGATTGTTGTTGGGTTAAAGCATGCGTGTGACGACCCGGCCGGTCGTCTCATTAGTTACAGCTTCGCTTTCCCTATTCCTGCTTCTATTTGCTTTGTTTATTGGTTCTATAGGTGATCGGCTTGGTTGGCTCGCGTTCGGAAAGGTTTCGAGACACTTAGTCTCTTTTAAGTAAGCTTAAGTTGGAAAAGACAACCGGATGTTGACTTATGTGTTAGAGGGCTCGGACGTGAGTTCCGATGGTTCGGATAGCTTCGGGAGTGTGATCGGAATGTGTTTTGGAGGTCCGGAGTAGATTTAGGCTTGAATTGGCAAAATTAAGTTGTTGGGCGTTTTCCGGTTGATAGGTGAGATTTTGATATAGGGGTCGGAATAGAATTTCGGAAGTTGCAGTAGCTTTGTTATGTCATTTGGGATGTGTGTGCAAAAATTTAGGTCATTCGGACGTGGTTTGGTATAATTTTTTATCAAAAGCGGAATTCGGAAGATGTTAGAAACTTAGGCTTGAATTCGATGTGTTTTGGTGGTTTTGATGTTGTATGAGGTGTTTTGAAGGTGGGTATAAGTTTGAATAGAAGTATATGATGTGTTTGTGCTGTTGGTTGAGGTCCCGGGGGCCTCAGGGTGATTTCAGATGGTTGACGGGAAGTCTGGAAGTTGGTTTGGTAGATGAAGTGTTGGAATTACTGTCATAACCGCACCTGCGGCTAGGTGACCGCAGGTGCGGTCTCGCAGAAGCGAAAATGGGGTCGCAGATGTGGCCAAAGGCCTAATCAGCTGGAACCGCAGAAGTGGTTAGGGGAGCGCACCTGCGGTAGCACAGGTGTGGGCAGCACATCGCAGATGCGGTTTTTGCCGCTTAAGTGGAAACCGCAGGTGCGGCCATTGGGACCGCAGAAGCGGCCATGCAGGTGGGACATCTGGACCGCAGGTGCGAAAAGTCTGGGTTAGAATGTTTATATTTCCTCTTTCGCGATTTTCAGAGGGTTTCACTACTTTTAAACACGAATTTTGGAGCTTTGGGCGATTTTGAAGAGAGAATTCAAGGAGACATCATTGAGGTAAGGTTTTGGATTATGAAAACTTGTTTCTATGGTATTAATTTGCGGATTAGAGCTGTAATTAAGGGTAAAATTAGGGAAACTAGGGCTTAGAAACTTAGGCTTTTGATTGAGGATTTGTAAGACCATTTGTTGTCGGATTTTGGAACTTTTGATATGTATGAACTCATGGGGAGATAAGGAATCTAATCACGTAAAATTTATCAAATTCCGAGACGTGGGCCCGGGGGTCAGGTTTTGGTAATTTCGGGATTTGCATGGTTTTTCGATTAATTTTGAGTGGGCTTTGTCCCTTTAGCATATTTTGATGATTATGTTCTTATTTTGGTAGATTCGAAGCATCCGGAGGCCAATTCGAAGGGCAAAGGCATTGCGAGCTAGAGTTTGGGCCGGATTGAGGTGAGTAATAATTTTAAATGCTGTCCTGAGGATAGGAAATCCCAGATTACACAGCGTTCGGCTAAGTTGAGGTGACACACACGCTAGATGATGAGCGTGGGGTCGTGCACCGTTGGGGATTGTGACTTAGTCCATCCCAAATGACTATTTTACTGCGTATTTGATAGCTAATTGTTTGATATTATTATATTTTGGACTAAATGCCATATTTGTGCTTCGTGCCAACTGTTTGGACCCTTA
Source organism: Nicotiana attenuata (assembly GCF_001879085.1). Taxonomy (NCBI): domain Eukaryota; kingdom Viridiplantae; phylum Streptophyta; class Magnoliopsida; order Solanales; family Solanaceae; genus Nicotiana; species Nicotiana attenuata. The sequence continues at coordinate 56,773 of NW_017674175.1, forward strand.
AGGGATCTTTACTGATATTTTTCCTCACTGTTTGATTTCATACTTGTGCTCAGTCATGCCATATTTTACTGTTTTCAAAACTCAGCCATGTTACTCTGTTTTAAACACTTTAAATGATATTTTAAAAGATATTCTGAGCTGAGCATCATGTTTACTGTTGCCCGAGGGGCTTATGATATTCTGACTAAGTAAGGCCGAGAGCCTGTATTGTGAGGTTACTTTTGGGTCGGGCTGCACGCCGCATCGGTGATATACTGATTATGATAATAAGGCCGAGGGCCTGAGATTGTATGCCACGAGGTGGCTTGTAATTGATATAAGGTCGAGAGCCTGTTTATGATGCCACGAGATGGCTTGATATTATGCTTGGGTCGTAAGGGGGCCCTCTCGGAGTCTGTACACCCCCAGTGAGCGTGGGTACTCATTTTGATATGAGATATAGCCCGAGGGGCTGGTATTGTTCTGTGATGTTGCCCGATGGGCTAATTCTGTTGTTAATGTGCCCGAAGGGCAGTTCTTATGTGTTTACCTTTTCTAGCTGTTTTCCTCTATTTGTTTAACTACTTAAAAGGTGTTTTACGAGATTTCACTATTTAATTGTGTTTACTGATTTTATACTGCCTCTTATAGCTTATTATTGTGTTTAACGTGATTTTATATCGCTCATTCTTCATTTATTGTTATTACTCACTGAGTTGGAGTACTCACTTTACTCCCTGCACCCGTGTGTGCAGATTTGGCCGCTACAGGTCCTGCTAGCGAGGGTTGAGAGCTGTCCAGCAGATTTTCGGAGATTTACTAGGTAGCTGCCCGGCGATTCGCACCCCAGCGCAATCTCCCTCTATCTTATTTCCTTTCTGATTCAGTTATGTAGTAGTGGAGTAGACTTTTAGACTTGTAGTATTGTTTTAGATGCTCATGACCGGTGACACCCCGATGCCAGGCTGTGTTGGTTTTTAATTCCGCAAATCATACAGTTCACTTATATTTGGGATTTTATTTCCGTTAAGTCATAGTGTTTATTATTTTAATTGCTTAAAGTGAATTGGGAATGTGTCGGCTAGCCTTGTCTTCACGAGAGGTGCCATCATGACCGGGTCCGGGTTTAGGGTCGTGACAAGTTGGTATCAGAGCCTAGGTTACATAGGTCTCACGAGTCATGAGCAGGTTTAGTAGAGTCTCACGGATCGGTACGGAGACGTTTGTATTTATCCTCGAGAGGTTGCAGAACCTTTAGGAAAATTCCATATTCTTGAAATTCTTGTCGTGCGAATTTGTTGATCCGAGTACTAAACTTCTGTTATCTATTCTCTCACAGATTGTGAGGACACGAGCGACCGGTCAGGATGGACAACCACCAGTACCACCAACTGGAGCCACTAGAGGCCGAGGACGCGGTCGAGGCCGTGGTAGGGGCAGAGGTGCAGCCCACACAGAAGCTGGGGAAGCATCTGCAGATCCACCAGCCGCCCCAGTTCAAGAGCAGGTCCCAGTTGTGGACACTCCAACAGCACCTGCTCAGGCACCAGCTGTGCCCATTGTGATTCCGGGTCTTCAGGAGACCTTGGCCCAGATATTGATAGTATGTACGAGTCTTGCTCAAGCGGTCGCGATTTCTACTACCGCAGCCACTTCTCAGGCAGGGGGAAGCTCTCAGACTCCCGCCGCCCGCACACCCGATCAGGTGGTTCAGGGATTGCAGACACCGAAGGCACCACTAGCCCAACCGGTGGTAGCTGCTCAGGTTTATGTAGCTCCAGTTATGCCAGAGGACGAGCAACGTAGATTGGAGAGGTTTGGCAGACTCCAGCCTCCTACTTTTAATGGTGTTGAGGGCGAGGATACCCAGGGTTTCTTTGACAGATGTCAGAGGATTCTTCGCACCGCATGTATTCTGGAGACCAGCGGGGTCGCATTCACGACCTTTCAGTTTACCGGAGCTGCCTTCACTTGGTGGGAGGCATATGAGAGGCGTAGGCCTGTTGGTTCAGCACCTCTCAGTTGGCAGCAGTTCTCCGCTCTATTTTTGGAGAAGTATGTTCCACAGTCCCGTAGGAAGGAGCTGCGTAGGCAGTTCGAGCAGTTGAGATAGGGGGATATGTCTATTACTCAGTACGAGATGAGGTTCTCAGAGTTAGCTCGTCATGCTATTTGGCTGGTTGCTATGGAGAGAGAGAGAGGATCAGGAGGTTCGTTGATGGCCTCACCTACCAGCTTCGGGTTCTCATGACTAGGGAGAGAGTGTCAGGTTCTACGTTTGAGGAGGTTGTGGATATTTCTCGTGAGATTGAGTCAGTTCGTCGCCAGGAGCACGAGGAGAGGGAGGCCAAGAGGCCTCGAGGTCATGGTAGTTTTGGGGGTGCTCCTTCGAGGGGCCAGTATCAGCACGGTAGAGGCCGTCAGTTCAGGCATGCTCAGTCAGCTCGCCCAGGTTATCACGGGGCATCATCAGGCCATGGTTCTCACAGTTCTCAGCAGGGTCATTCCTCACTTAGTCCACTTCCAGCCCAGGGTTCGTCCCGTGCTCCATCAGTTCAGGATTCTTCTATGCCAGGTGTGTCTGCTAGTCATTCAGGTGCTAGAGGTTCCCATCAGTCCCTGTCTCCAACACTCGGGAGTTTCTATGAGTGTGGAGAGATTGGTCACATGTGGAGGCAGTGTCCTCGTCGTCTTGGGGGTTTATCTCAGCAGAGGGGTCAGCTGTCAGCCTCAGCCCCAACTACTTCACTACCCACCCACCCAGCTAGGGGTGGAGGACAGTCATCTAGGGGTCGCCCCAGAGGGGGAGGTCAATCCGGTGGTGGTCAGGCCCGCTTCTATGCACTTCCAGCTAGGCCTGATGCGGTTGCTTCAGATGCGATCATTACAGGTATTATTTTAGTCTGCCGCAGGGATGCTTCTGTGTTAGTTGACCCAGGTTCTACTTTCTCTTATGTGTCGTCTTATTTTTCCCATTATCTGCATATGCCCTGCGAGTCCCTTGTTTGTTCTGTTCATGTTTCTACGCCGGTGGGCGATACTATTGTGGTAGACCGTGTGTTCTGGTCGTGTGTTGTGTCTATTGTGGGTCTGGAGATCCGAGTGGATCTATTGTTTTTGTGTATGGTGGACTTCGGTGTTATTCTGGGCATGGACTAGTTATCTCCGTGCCGGGCTATTCTGGACTATCATGCCAAGACAGTGACGTTGGTTGTGCCTGGCGTGCCACGAATTGAGTGGCAAGGTTCGACCGATTATGTCCCTAGCAGGGTAATTTCTTTCTTGAAGGCCCAGTGTATGGTTGGGAAAGGTTGTCTTTCATACTTAGCATTTGTGAAGGATGTCAGTACAGAGAGTCCCAGTATTTACTCTATTCAAGTCGTGGGGGAATTCCCCGATATGTTTCCCGCAGACCTGCCGGGCATGCCACCGGATAGGGATATTAATTTTGGTATCGATTTGGTGTCGGGCACTCAGCCCATCTCTGTTCCACCATACCGTATGGCACAAGCGGAGTTGAAGGAGTTAAAGGAGTAGCTTCAGGAACTTTTGGATAAGGGGTTCATTCGGCCTAGTGTGTCACCTTGGGGTGCACCCGTTCTTTTTGTGAAGAAGAAGGATGGCACAATGAGAATGTGCATTGATTACAGGTAGTTGAACAAAATGACAATTATGAACAAGTACCATTTGCCTCGTATTGATGATTTGTTCGACCAGCTTCAGGGAGCGAGAGTGTTCTCCAAGATTGATCTCCATTCGGGTTATCACCAGTTGAAGATCAGGGACTCAGGTATTCTTAAAATAGCTTTCAGGACCCGATATGGTCATTATGAGTTCTTGGTGATGTCTTTCTGGCTGACCAATGCCCCAGCAGCGTTCATGCATTTGATGAACAGCGTGTTCCGGTCGTATCTCGACTCGTTTGTCATAGTCTTCATTGACGATATTCTAGTATACTCGCGTAGTCAGGAGGAGCACGCGGAGCATTTGAGAGTGGTGTTGCAGAGATTGAGGGAGGAGACGCTTTATGCAAAGTTCTTCAAATGTGAGTTTTGGCTCAGTTCAGTGTCTTTCTTGGGACACGCGGTGTCCAGCGAGGGTATTCAGGTGGACCCGAAGAAGATAGAGGCGGTTCAGAGTTGGCCCAGACCGTCTTCAGCTATAGAGATTCGCAGCTTTCTTGGTTTGGCGGGTTATTATCGCCGGTTTGTTCAGGGATTTTCGTCTATTGCATCGACCTTGACCAAGTTGACTCAGAAGGGTGTTTCATTTCAGTGGTCTGATGAGTGTGAGGAGAGCTTTAAGAAGCTCAAGACTACCTTAACCACAGCTCCATTGTTAGTGTTGCCATCAGCTTCAGGTTCTTATACTGTGTATTGTGATGCTTTGAGAGTTGGTATTGGGTGTGTTCTGATGCAGGAGGGTAGAGTTATTGCTTATTCTTCTCGTCAGTTGAAGCCTCATGAGAAGAACTACCTTGTTCATGATTTGGAGTTGGCTGCCATTGTTGACGCATTGAAGATTTGGAGGCATTATTTGTATGGTGTGTCTTGTGAGGTGTATACCGATCATCGTAGCCTCCAGCACTTGTTCAATCAGAAGGATCTCAATCTGAGGCAGCGAAGGTGGTTGGAGTTGCTTAAGGATTATGACATTACTATCTTGTATTACCCAGGGAAGGCCAATCTGGTGGCCGATGCTTTGAGCCGAAAGGTGGTGAGTATGGGGAGTTTGGCGTATATTCCAGTTGGGGAGAGACCTCTTGCAGTTGTTGTTCAGGCTTTGGCCAATCGGTTTGTGAGGTTGGACATTTCGGAGCCTAGCAGGGTATTGGCTTGTGTGATTTCTCGGTCTTCTTTATATGAGCGCATTAGAGAGCGCCAGTATGATGATCCTCATTTGCATGTCCATAGGGACAGAGTTCATTGTGATGATGCCAGAGATGTGACTATCGGTGATGATGGGGTGTTAAGGATGCAGGGCCGGATATGTGTGCCCAATGTAGATGGGCTTCAGGGGTTGATCCTGGAAGAGGCCCATAGCTCGCGGCATCCATTCATCTGGGTTCCGCAAAGATGTATTAGAATCTGAGACAACATTATTGGTGGAGAAGAATGAAGAAAGACATTGTGGGATTTGTAGCTCGGTGTCTCAATTGTAAGCAGGTGAAATATGAGCATCAGAGACCGGGTGGCTTGCTTCAGCGGATGGATATTCCGGAGTGGAAGTGGGAGCGGATCACCATGGACTTAGTAGTTGGGCTCCCACGGACTTCGAAGAAGTTCGATGCTATTTGGGTGATTGTGGATCGGCTGACCAAGTCCGCTCACTTAATTCCTATCTATACTACTTACTCTTCAGACCGGTTGGCAGAGATATATATCCGGGAGGTTGTTCGTTTGCATGGTGTCCCAGTTTCCATCATTTCAGATTGGGGCACTCAGTTTACTTCGCAGTTTTGGAGGTCTGTACAGCGAGAGTTGGGTACTCAGGTTGAGTTGAGCACAACTTTTCACCCTTAGACGGACGGGCAGTCCGAGCGCACTATTTAGATATTGGAGGACATGTTACGCGCTTGTGTCATTGATTTCAGAGGGTCATGGGATCAGTTTCTACCGCTCGCAAAGTTTGCTTATTGTCGCGTCCCCTTTTTCCCTCCGCGGAGAGGAGTCCGGGTTTCGACATTCATGGAGGTGTAATGAGTCATTTCCTTTTGGGAATTGGGTATTGCGTTTCTGAAGAGTCTCTACCTAACGATTTTTAAGGTGCGTTAGGGCTCCTACGGGGTTTATCTACAACTACGTTCGATAATCAGAGATAGGGTAAGGCTTGAAATAATCCTAAGGGGAAGGTGTTAGGCACCCCTCAGGATCCACTAGTGTGGTTCCCGGCCAGACAGTTTTTGTGAATTTGTGCAATTAGCAAATAGATAAGTAAGGCTCACATAGCAGGGGATTTAGGTTAAAATACACAAGCGTTTGAAAAACAATTAATTAAAAAAAAAAGCAAGGTTTTGAAAAGAGTTATAATCTAAGCATGCTTATGAATGTAAAAGGGGTCCTAGGTTTGTTTGTAATATGGATCATATCAGTACAATACCCGGTTATCACTCCTTAGAAAGGGCTACGCGTGGCATTAGCGCACCGATCATCATATCCATATCTACCCTTTCCCACCCCGTGAAGGTAATTAAAGCGAGGGTTGGTCTCGACTCTTATTGCATGCTGTTACCCATCCCTTCCTATCAGTCCCGGAGGTTAGGACTCTTATCCTATAAGAAAGAGGTTCTAGACAGACCCTCTGGTTTAAAGGCAAAATACTAAGGCGACACACAAAATAGGTAGGACTGCATTTAAAGGGGAAAACACATAAAACGAATAGAAGGTTCAGATATACCTCCCTAGATAATGCACATAGACAACATGACTTATACATAATTAAGGTCTGAATTTAAAATCCTAAAGTAGGGTGTTTGAGTGATAACATCAGAACCAGATTTATCACATGACTCAGAAAAGAAGTCTGAATCAGGTTTGCCTACTGATTTTAACAGTTGATAATTAAACAAAGGCAGTTCCAGTTTTATTAAAGTTATTACCTAAGGCTTGCCTAGGCGTAAAGCGATATACAGCAGTTATCCCAAGTTATTAAGAGCACTTTGGAGATTATTTTACCCTAAGAGCATGCTGTTCTAGTTGCAGAGATGGTTACCAATTTTTATTCAGAAGCATCACAATATGAAAATTATTACTTTACTACCTTTTTATGAATCGGTAGTTAACTAGGCGTTTTTAGGCAAAATGCAAACATGATCCTAGAACATGGTATCTAATATGCAAATTGCAAGGTTGTGAAAAAATAGAATCCCTAAGACATGATTTCTAAATGTACATAAGAGTTGCAGGATTTTGAAATAATAGCCTTTTAACCAGTGTTGTTATTGCCCTAGGAGCAGGATTTCTAAGTGATAAAGCATGGAATAACGAATGAAGTGCTGAAGCGAGAAACAAAGGTCCTAAGAGCATGATTTCTAATGCATAATGAATCCTAAACATGGTTTCTGTTGCACAATTAGGAATATAAACCTAATGATATGCTTTCTACCCTTTAACAACTATAGCATGCGTATTTCCCCATCCCTTTTCACTAGCGACCCCAGTACTTGTTTACAAATTATTACAGACCATGTGATTGAATTACATGAGCAGAAATAAAAAATAAGAAGCTACAACTATAGGAAGCCTGATTCTGACTTTCTCTCTGAGTTACGTAATAAACCACCTCAAATTCTAATATTGTTACAAAGCTTTCACTCATACCTGGGTATGTCAAAGTTCCCTAAGGTCCTCAAGGGTTCCCGGGCAGTGCTCACACCCAGATTGCATAACTAAGAGTAGGTGCAGTGGAAGGGCCAGCCGTTATGTGTCCAGGTTCGGAGGGAGCTCAAGGGTCCCAAAGCAAGGCTCACACAAGAGGGGCAGAACCTAATGATCTAAGAGTGCATCTGAGAGTGCTTGAAATAGTTTTTAAAGAACAGCATGTTTGAAATGAGTTTGTAAAATAGCAGAAGAGTTTTGAAAAGGGGGCAAAGGATAGGAGCAACAAAACCACATAACAAGTTCAGGGAGGAGTACATGCTTCAGCAGTTACAAACAGGGAGTAGGGGGTTGGGGACATAGAAGACCCAAAACAGAAACACATAATTAGTCATGAATCAAATACATCAGAAGACATGCTAGTTGAGGGACACAAGCAGGAACAAGTAAACATATTTGAACAAAAGAGGGCAAAATTTTAAGCATGTTGAGTAAAGCAGTAGACAAAACTGCAACAGCATGAGCCATTAAGTCAATGCCGAAAGAGACAATGGTCGACAACAAGGGAACACATAGGTTTGAGTTTCAGAATTTAAACTAGGGACATACCAGTTGAAGAAGCAAAGTGCAGGAAAAGAAAAGTAAAGCAATCAGAATTTCACAGTCTAGCCTTGGCTTTCAGCCAGCTAGACAAAGCAGGAGCGCAAGTAGTAGAGAAAGAAAGAGAGTTTGAATGTGTAAGTGTATGTTTTGAACTCAGTTGTTCGTGTGTTTAGAGAAGAGAGGATAGGGTATTTATAGTTTTGAAAACGAGTAGAAAATAAGGTAACAAGTAAAGCTTTAACACAAATATGGAAATAATCACAATCAGAATCCCATTAATACAAGTACTTCCCTTTAATCAAGGAATTACTACTTAACGGATATTAACAGGGATAATTAAGGAAAGAAAATCAATTTGAGGAAGATTGATTTCTGACCATATGAGGGATAGTAAGAATATAGAGTATGCAATTGAGTCTAAGTACATAATATACTTAATTTGGGGAAAGGATTCAGCAGGGGTGAAACATCACGACAAATAAAGGAAGGGAATCACTCAATTTAAACAAACGAGTAAAATTTGGAGTTTATAAGAAAACCTTTGCAATCAATCGTAACTTGAGGAAATCAAGATCAATCAAGAAGGAATCATGATTCTGCAATTCAACATATAAATAGAAAAGAATGAACAAGCGTATCAGACATGCAGGGTCAAACATATTGACAAAAAGGAGCAAACTAGATGAACATAAACGTACAGAAGTGACATGAATATGCTATGGACTACTCAAAGCATGGTAATCAACAAGGTCAAGCAGTCATGGCTCACACATAGAACCAAAATGAAGAAACCAGTCTAACATATAATAACAGGTAAGGAGATCAAACCAACACATAGAAACAAGGAAAGAAAGTATTTAAGCTCACAGTAACAGGTGAGGAAAATTTTAGGAAATTAGGGTTTTAACAAAGTTGAGTTAAAAAGCGGCAAGAACTCAGAATCATTCAAGACAAACAAAGAAAAAGGATTTAACCATGAAGATCCCAATCAAAACAGGCATATAAACAAATAAACAAGGACTGCTCCAGAACCCCGGATAAAACCAAAGATCCTTAAGGTTTTCAACACGATGAGCCAGGTAGGAGAAAAACATAAACAAGTTGTTTAAACATAGTAAAAAATCACGAAACAACACAGGCAATCGGAGAAGAGATCATTTAAAAGAGGTTGAGAAAACCTTAATCGTTGAAGACGAAGAGTTGTTTTGAAAAAAAAGTTCGGAGAAAATTTTGAGGAAAAAACTTAAGAGGTTCATAACATACACAGATCTAAGACAGATTTGAAGGAAAAATCAGAAAGTGTTTAAAGTTTAAGGTTTCGGAGAACCCAAAAAAATGAGAAAACTTTAAAAAATTACCGATCTAGCCGGAAAAGTCATGGATCTTACTCGAACGGCCATGGATGGCCGGAAAATGGCATGGGAAATCATGGGAGGCGAGTGAACGCTTCTGGTTCACTTGAAGGCCTCAAAATAGTGACGCATGTTCAAGAGGGAGCCATAAGGCTGGTAGGTGGTGAGACCACCATAGATTCGGGCAAGGAGATGGCCAGAGAAGGTGAGTGAAGTTCATCGGAGAGGAGGGAAGGGGAGAAGGTTCTAGAGAGAACCAGAGATAGAGAGAGAAAGATGAAAGTCGGTTGAATGGAGAAGTGAGAGGGTTTGGGGGGGGGGGGTCGTTTGGGTTTAATTTAGGAAGGAGAATCAGATCAACGGTCCAGATTGAATGAGGTAGGTGGGGATCCGGGTTTGGGCTTGGTCCGGTGGGTTTTCAATTGGGTCGCGGTCCAGTTTTAATTTAAAAATTAGGCTGGGAAATTGGAATTTGATTTAGGCTTCAATTGAAATACAAATCGGCTGTTATTTAAATATCCAGTTTTTCCCTTTTAATTTATAAAAAATAGTAAATAGTTTCTGAAAAATAAATTTAAAGTAATAAAGTGATTTATAACATATAATTAACAATTTAAAAATACAGGATCTAATTTTATGCGTATAAAACATAATTTAACCTTAAATGGCTAATATTGCAATTATGTGCAATTTGGCTTTAAAATGCTAAATATAATTGTAAAAATATGTAAAAAAAAAAAAGGCCTTAGCCATATTTTGGCATAAATATAAAAATCCAATAGAAGAATTCTCAAGATAATCATCTTGGAAATAATTATTGGGGATTTTATGGATAAAAACGAGAAAATAAATCAATTTAAACCTTTAAAAATTAGGAAAAAAATAATAAAACACTTGGACATGCTTATGTATGCAAACATATGCTATTTTGAAGGTGTTTTGCATATTAAATATATATAGGGAAAATTGGGTATCAACACTTCTAACAACATCTACCAGTCGAGTATTCAGATGGCTCTGTATGAGGCCTTATATGGAAGGCGGTGTAGATCTCCAGTTGGTTGGTTTGAGCCGGGCGAGGCTAGGCTATTGGGTACAGATTTGGTACAGGATGCTTTAGACAAGGTGAAGGTGATTCAAGAGAGGCTTCGTACAGCGCAGTCGAGACAGAAGAGCTATGCGTCCTACATGGTTGCAACCCATGGTTGGTGAGAAGGTTCTATTGAAGGTTTTACCCATGAAGGGTGTTATGAGATTTGTAAAGAAGGGTAAATTGAGTCCGCGGTTCATTGGGCCTTTTGAAGTACTTCAAAGGATTGGGGAGGTGGCTTATGAGCTTGCTTTGCCACCCATTTTGTCGAGTGTACACCCGGTATTTCATGTTTGTATGCTCTGAAAGTATACTTGGGATCCGTCTCATGTTCTGGATTTCAGTACGGTTCAATTGGAGGGTGATCTAACTTATGATGTGGAGCCAGCAGCTATCTTAGAGCGTCAGGTTCGAAAATTGACATCAAAAGATATAGCTTCAGTGAAAGTGCGGTGGAGAGGTCGGCCCGTAAAGGAGGCTACCTGGGAGATCGAGCGGGAGATGCGGAGTAGATATCCTCACATATTTGAGGCTTCAGGTACGTTTCTTGACTCATTCGAGGACAAACCTTTGTTTAAGAGGGGGAGGATGTGACGACCCGGCCGGTTGTCTCATGAGTTACCGCTCTGTTTTCCCCATGTCTGCTTCTATTTGCTTCGTTTATTGGTTCTATAGGTGATCGGGTTGGTTGGCTCGGGTTCGGAAAGGTTTTCAAAAGGTTTGATACACTTAGTCTCTTCTAAGAAAGCTTAAGTTAGAAAAGTCAACCAGATGTTGGCTTATCTGTTAGAGGGTTCGGATGTGAGTTCCGGTGGTTCAGATAGCTTCGGGATATGATTTGGGGCTTAGGAGTGTGATCGGAATGTGTTTTGGAGGTCCGGAGTAGATTTAGGCTTGAATTAGCGAAATTGAGTTTTTGGGCGTTTTCCGGTTGATTTGTGAGATTTTGATATAGGGGTCGAAATGGAATTCCGGAAGTTGCAATAGCTTCGTTATGTCATTTGGGATGTGTGTGCAAAATTTAAGGTCATTCGGACGTGGTTTGGTATACTTTTTGATCAAAAGCAGAATTCGGAAGATGTTAGAACCTTGGGCTTGAATTCGATGTGTTTTGGTAGTTTTGATGTTGTTTGAGGTGTTTTGAAGGTGGGTATAAGTTTGAATAGTAGTATATGATGTCTTTGTACTGTTGGTTGAGGTCCCGGGGGCCTCGGGTGATTTTGGATGGTTGACGGGAAGTTTGGAAGTTGGTTTGGCAGCTGAAGTGTTGGAATTGCTATCATAACCGCACTTGCGGCTAGGTGACCGCGGATGCGGTCTTGCAAAAGCGAAAATGGGGTCGTAGATGCGGCCAAAGGCCTGATCAGCTGGAAGCGCAGAAGTAGTAAGGGGAGCGCACCTGCGGTAGCGCAGGTGCGGGCAGCACATCGCAGTTGCAGTTTTTGCCGCTTCAGTGGAAATCGCAGGTGCGGCCATTGGGACCGCAGAAGCGGTCACGCTGATGCGACATCTGGCCGCAGGTGCAAAAATCCTGGGTCAGAATGTTTATATTTCCTCATTCGCGATTTTCAGAGGGTTTCACTACTTTTAGATACGAATTTTGGAGCTTTGGGCGATTTTGAAGAGAGAATTCAAGGAGACATCATTGAGGTAAGGTTTTGGATTATGAAAACTCATTTATATGGTATTAATTCGCGGATTAGAGATGTAATTAAGGGTAAAATTACAGAAACTAGGGCTTAGAAACTTAGTCCTTTGATTGAGGATTTGAAAGACCATTTGTGGTAGGATTTTGGAACTTTCGATATATATGAACTCGTGTGGAGATAAGGAATCTACTGACGTAAAATTTATCGAACTCCGAGACGTGGGCCCAGGGGTTGGGTTTTGGTAATTTCGGGATTTGCATGGTTTTTCTATTAATTTTGAGTGGGCTTTGTCCCTTTAGTATATTTTGATGATTACGTTCTGATTTTGGTAGATTTGGAGCATCCGGAGGCCAATTTGAGGGGCAAAGGCATTGCGAGCTAGAGTTTGGGCCGGATTGAGGTCAGTAATGATTTTAAATGCTGTCCTGAGGGTATGAAACCCTAGATTACACAGCGCTCGGCTATGTTAAGGTGACACACACGCTAGATGACGAGCGTGGGGTCGTGCACCATTGGGGATTGTGACTTAGTCTATCCCGAATGACTATTTTACTGCGTATTTGATAGCTAATTGTTTGATATTATTATATTTTGGACTAAATGCCATTTTGGGCTTTGTGCCAACTGTTTGGACCCTTAGGGGATCTTTACTGATATTTTTTCTCACTGTTTGATTTCATACTTGTGCTCAGTCATGCCATATTTTACTGTTTAAAAACTCAGCCATGTTACTCTGTTTTAAACACTTTAAATTATATTTTAAAAGATATTCTGAGCTGAGCATCATGTTTACTGTTGCCAGATGGGCTTATGATATTCTGACTGAGTATGGCCGAGGGCCTATATTGTGAGGTTACTTTTGGGTCGGGCTGCACGCCGCAGCGGTGATATACTAATTATGATAATAAGGCCGAGGACCTGAGATTGTACGCCACGAGGTGGCTTGTGATTAATATGAGGCCGAGAGCCTGTTTATGATGCCATGAGATGGCTTGATATTGCGCTTGGGCCGTAAGGGCCCCCCCTACCCTCCGGAGTCTGTACACCCCCAGTGAGCACGGGTACCCATTGTGATATGAGATATAGCCCGAGGGGCTGGTATTGTTCTGTGATGTTGCCCAAAGGGCTAATTCTGTTGTTACTTTGCCCGAGGGGCAGTTCTTATGTGTTTAGCTTTTCTAGCTGTTTTCCTCTATTTGTTTAACTGCTTAAAAGGTGTTTTATGATATTTTATTATTTAATTGTATTTACTGATTTTGTACTGCCTCTTATAGCTTATTGTTGTGTTTAACGTGATTTTATATCGCTCAGTCTTCATTTATTGTTATTACTCACTGAGTTGGAGTACTCACTTTACTCCCTGTACCCCTATGTGCAGATTCGGGCGCTACAGGTCCTGCTAGCGAGGGTTGAGAGTTGTCCATCAGATTTCCGGAGATTTACTACGTAGCTGCCCGACGATTAGTAACCTAGTGCAATCTCCCTCTATCTTATTTCCTTTTTGATTCAATTATGTAGTAGTGGAGTAGACTTTCTGACTTGTAGTATTGTTTTAGATGCACATGACTGGTGACACCCCGATGTCGGGTTGTGTTGGTTTTTCATTTTGCAAATCATACTATTCACTGATATTTGGGATTTTATTTTCGTTAAAGACATAGTGTTTATTATTTTAATTGCTTAAAGTGAATTGGGAATGTGTCGGCTAGCCTTGTCTTCACGAGAGGCGCCATCACGATCGGGTCCGGGTTTAGGGTCATGATAATACGGGTGGGACTTGTTTCTTGTAATTTATTGCCTTGTTTACCTATGATATCCATGCTTAGATTAGTTTCTTCCTTATTTCATCATCCTTTCCGCATTTATGAATTAAATGGTGGTGGTGGAGTATTTCTTTGAAATTGAGGATTGGTATCTTGGAACCATTGTTGACAAAAGGTTTATTCTTGCTTATTCTTATATTCATTACTACATGGTAAAGAAGAGTGTTAAAGCACGAAGGTTGATGGCGTGCCGATTATTTCTTATTAATTTATACATAGTGAGGAAGAGAGTTAAAGCACGAAGGATGATGTTGTGTCGTATTTACTGTTTCATGGAGAGATTGAAGTTTAAAGCACGAAGGGTGATGCCTTACCGTTATTATTATTTCATGGTGAGGTTGAAAGTAAAAGCACGAAGGGTGATGCTGTGCCATTATTATCATTTCATGGTGAGGTTGAGAGTAAAAGCACGATGGGCGATGCCGTGCCATCTTTATTCATTATGTTTTATCCGTTTTTTGGTTGATGGTTTATTGACTATCTCATGTTATCATTTCCTATTGTAGTTACCGTATCTTGTACCCCCTTTCACATGTCCCCTCCTAATTGTACGTATTTAATCTCTTTGTGATGTTATGTTGAACGTATATCTTCGTTTGTATAGGTTTAATTACGTGAGTGTCCTATCATAGCCTCGTCAGGCTCGACACTTATGGAGTACATTGGGTCAGTTGTACTCATACTATACTTCTTGCGCAGATTTTGGTACTGATCCCAGCTGCACGTGAGGTGCATCTGCTCGAATTAACAAATTTGGAGACTCGAGGTAGATATGCGGGCGTCCGCAGACCTTTAAGTCCCCTTTCCTCTTTCCTTATTTACTATTCAGTTCAATTGAAACAGTTATACTTATTTCAGACCCTATTTGTAATACATCTAGTAGCTAGTGCACCTGTGACTCTAGGTCCGCGATTGTACTTAGACATTTTTGGTTGTTTTACTTTTTATTACATCATTTTAGCTTTATTTCAGTTCAAATGTGTTTATTTACTTGAAATGTTTAAAAAGGCGTAAGATTTACTCTAATGATGGCTTGCCTAGCGAGTGAAATATTAGGCGCCATCAAGGTCCCGAAGATGGAAGTCGTGAGAAGTTGGTATTAGAGCACTAGGTTTCCTAGGTCTCACGAGTCACAAGTAGGCTTAGTAGAGTCTGGACGATCAGTACGGAGACATCTATACTTATCCTCGAGAGGCTATGGAGTTTAGGAACAATTTCGGTTTTATTCTTCTCTGTCGTGCGATTTTATTCTATCATTGATAATTAAACTCTCTTATTCTTATTCTCTCGCAGATGGCGAGAACACGTACTGCATCTTCAGCTGGACAGCTGTCGGAGCCCCCACTAGCAGCTCATACAAGGGGCAGATGTCGAGGTCGAGGTCGCGCCAGAGGCCAAGGCAGGGGCAGAGCTCGCATAGAGCTCGAGCAACAGCACCAACAGTGGAGCCTCAGGTGGATTTTGACGAGGAGGTTCCAGCTCAGACTATTCCTTTTGGACCAGCTCAGGTCCCGGAGGGGTTCATAGCCACTCCAGTGCTTCAGGACGCTCTAGTCTGTTTGGTGGGCCTTATAGAGAGTGTGGTCCAGGCCGATACATTTCTGGTAGCACCAGTCGTCTCTCAGGCTGATGGAGATGCACAGACTCCCGCTACTCACACTCCGGAGCAGATGGCTCCCTAGTATCAGACTCCAAAAGCCCTGCCAGTTGGGGTAGTCCAGCCGGTTGTTGCATCACAGGCCGGTGATAGGCCCGCCAAGTCTTCTAAAGCTTTATTGAGATTGGACAAGTTTACTAAGCTCTTTCCAATTCACTTTAGCGGTGCACTTTTTGAGGACCCACAGGATTATCTTGACCGCCGCCATGAGGTGCTACGGAACATGGGTATAGTTGAGACCAATTGGGTTGATTTTGTTGTGTTTCGGATGACGGGCTCCACCAAGAGGTGGTGGAGAGATTATATGTTGACCAGACCAACTAGGTCGCCTACTCTTACTTGGGTTCAGTTCTCACAGCTATTTCTAGAGAAGTTCCTCCCTGTCACAATAAGAGAGGATTACCACATGTAGTTTGAGGGGGGGTGAGGAGATTTACTGATGGACTCACTCACCCAATCAGGCTACAGATGGCCAAGGAGACTGGGGGTTAGATTTCCTTTCAGACGGCTGCAAATGTTGCAAGGCGCATTGAGATGGTTCTTGCATAGGAAAGAGGGCATGGGTTTGATAAGAGGCCTCGTCATTTTGGTGGGTTCAGTGGTGCCTCTTCTGGAGGCAGGAGTACTAGAGGTTATCCTCCCAGGCCGTTTCTGTCAGCGCTCTAGGCGTCTCATAGTGCTTCAGGTAGTCGCGGCCCTTATGTGTCTTATCCCGACCAGCTAGCCTACAGTGCACCATTAGCTTCTATTAGTTCACCTCCACTCTACAGTTTGCATGGTAGTTACCCAGGTCGATAGGGTCATTTCTTGGGTCAGCAATCATATCATCCGAGAGCCTGTTATACTTGTACTGATCCGAGGCACATTGCTAGATTTTGCCCTTGAGCACCGAGCGGCACACAGCAACAGAGTTCTCGTGCCACGTTTCCAGCACCGGTTGCTTCACCGCTGACTCAGCCCGCTAGAGGTGGAGTTCAGGCCATTAATGGTAGAGGCCAGCCAACTAGGGCCCGTCCCAGAGACGTAGTTCAGAGTGGTGGGGTCCATCCCCAATGTTATGCTTTCTCAGCTAGGCTTGAGGATGAGTCATCTGATGCTGTTATCATAGATATTGCTCCAGTTTTCCATAGAGATACTTCAGTTCTATTTGATTCGGACTATACTTATTCCTGCGTGTCATCCTATTTTGCTTCATATCTTGTTATGCCTCATGATTCTTTGAGTGATCATGTGTATGTGTCCACACTTGTGGGAGATTCTATTATTGTAGATCGTGTCTATCGTTCTTGTGTGTTTACTATTGGGAGTTTCGAGACCAGCATAGATCTTCAACTTCTTGATATGGTAGATTTTGATGTCATCTTGGGTATGGATTGGCTAATGCCTTATCATGCTATATTGGATTGTCACGCTAAGACGGTGACCTTAGCCTTGCCGGGGTTTCCTTGATTATAGTGAAGGGGGACCCCTGGCCATTCTACCAGAAGGGTTATCTTTTATGTGAAGGCTCGACGTATGGTCGAAAAGGGGTATCTTGCTTATTTGGCTTATGTTCACGATTGTAGTACAGAGGTTCCTTCCGTAGATTCAGTACCAGTTGTTCGTGAGTTTCCAGAGGTATTTCCTACAGATCTGATGGGAATGCCACCCGATAGAGATATTGTCTTCTGTATTGATTTGACTCCGGGCACTCAGCCCATTTCTATTCCGCCATATAGTATGGTCCCGCTAGAGATTAAAGAATTGAAGGAGCAGTTGCAAGATTTGCTTGATAAGGGCTTCAATAGACCTAGTGTCTCGCCCTGGAGTGCGCCCATGTTATTCGTGAAGAAGAAAGATGGGTCGTTGAGGATGTGCACAGATTATTGGCAGTTGAACAAAGTCACCATCAAGAACAAGTATCCATTGCCAAGGATTGATGACATATTCGATCAGCTTCAGGGTTCCAAGGTGTTTTCCAAGATTGATTTGAGGTCTGGCACCATAAGTTAAAGATAAGGGCATCTGATGTCCCTAAGATAGCTTTTTGGACTCAGTATGGGCATTATGAGATTTTAGTGATGTCATTTACGCTAACAAATGTCCCAGCAACATTTATCGATTTGATGGACCGGGTGTTCAAGCCTTTCTTGGATTCCTTTATGATTGTATTTATTGATGATATCTTGATCTACTCCCACAATCGAGAGGAGCACAAGCAGCATCTGAGAGATAGCCAGTTATATGTCAAGTTTTCAAAGTGCGAGTTTTGGTTAGACTCAGTCGCTTTCTCGGGACACGTCGTATCGGCATAGGGCATAAAGGTAGACCCTAAAAGATATAGGCAGTTTAGAACTGGCCCAGACCGACTTCAGCTGCAGAGCTCCGGAGTTTCTTGGGTTTGGCGGGTTATTGCTACCGGTTCGTGGAGAGGTTTTCATCTATAGTAGCCCCATTGACCAGATTGACCCAGAAGGGTTCTCCGTTCAGATGGTTAGACGAGTGTGAGTCGAGCTTTCAGAAGCTCAAGACTACTTTGACTACGACGTTAGTATTGATGTTGCCCACAGTTTCATGATCTAACATGGTGTATTGTGATGCATCTCATATTAGGCTCGGTGCAGTACTAATGCAGGATGGCAAGGTGATCGCACATGTTTCACGGCACTTGAAGGTTCATGAGAAGAATTACCTTGTTTATGACTTAGAGTTGGCAGCCATTGTCATGCGCTGAAGATTTGGAGGCACTATCTTTATGCGTGTTGTGCGAGGTATTCACGGATCATAGGAGCCTACAGTATTTGTTCAAACAAAAGGATCTCAATTTGAGGTAGAAGAGGTGGTTGGAGCTGTTGAAAGACTATGATATCACCATCTTGTATCATCCCGGGAAGGCCAATATGTTGAACGATGCCTTGAGTAGAAAGGTAGTGTATATGGGCAGTCTTGCATACATTCCAGTTGGTGAGAGACCGCTTGAATCGCATATTCGGGCTTTAGCCAATCAGTTTGTGAGGTTGGATATTTCAGAGCCCAGCATGTTCTAGCTTGTATAGTCTCTCGGTCTTCCTTGTATGAGCGCATCAGAGAGGGATAGTATGATGACCCTCATTTAATTGTCCTTAGGGACACGGTGCGGCATGGTGGTACCAAGCAGGTTACTATTGGAGAAGATGGGGTTTTGAGGATGTAGGGTCCTATTTGTGTGCCCAATGTAGATGGACTTCGTGAGTTGATTCTTGAGGAGGCCCACAGTTCCCGGTATTCTATTCATCCGGGTACCGCCAAGATGTATCAGGACGTGCGGCAGCATTATTGGTGGAGAAGGATGAAGAGGGATATAGTTGGCATATGTAGCTCGGTGTCTAAATTGTCAGCAAGTAAAGTATGACCATTAGAGACCTGGTGGTTTTCTTTATAAGTTACAGATTCCTTAGTGGAAGCGGGAGCGTATCGCTATGGATTTTGTTGTTGGACTCCCACGGACTCAAAGAAAGTTTGACGCGATATGGGTCATTGTGGACAGGCTGACCAAGTCAGTGCATTTCATTTCTATGGCAGTTACCTATTATTCAGAGCGGTTGGCTGAGATCTACACCCGTGAGATCGTGCGTCTTCATGGTATCATTTTTTATCGAGGCACACAGTTCACCTCGCACTTCTAGGGGACAACATAGCGTGTGTTGGGTACGTAGGTTGAGTTGATCTCAGCATTTCATTCCCATACAGACGGACACTCCGAGCACAGTATTCAGATATTGGAGGATTAGTTTCGCGCTTGTGTTATAGATTTCGGGGGTTCTTAGGATCAATTCTTGCCACTTGCAGTCGAGCATTTAGATGGCTCCCTATTAGGCGTTACACGAGAGGCAGCCAGTTGGATGATTTGACCTAGGGGAGGCTAGGTTATTGGGTACAGATTTGATACTGGATGCCTTGGACAAGGTCAAGATTATTCAGGATCGACTTAACACAGCTCACTATAGGCAAAAGTTATGCTGACTGTCTAGTTCGTGATATTGCATTCATGGTCGGTGAGAGGGTATTGCTCCGGGTTTCACCCATGAAGGGTGTGATGAGGTTCGCGAAGAGGGCAAGTTGAGCCGTAGGTATATCGGGCCCTTATAGATTCTTCAGAGAGTGGGTGAGGTGTCATACAAGCTCGCATTGCCAACTAGTTTATTAGTAGTACATCCGGTGTTCCATATGTCAATGCTACGGAAGTATCACAATCATCCGTCCTATGTGTTATATTTTAGCTCAGTCCAGTTGGACAAGTATTTGACTTATGAGGAGAAGTCGGTGGCTATTTTAGCTTGGCAAGTCCAACAGTTGAGGTCTAAGAGTTACCCTTAATTTTGAGTGCAATGGAGAGGTCAGTCGGTCGAGGCAGCCACTTGGGAGTCCGAGTCGTACATGTGGAGTAGATATCCACACCTTTTCACCAGTCTAGTTATTTTTCTATGTCCGTTCTAGGATGAACGGTTATTTTAGAGGTGGAGAATGTGATGACCCGATAGGTTATCTAGAGTTTTAAAACATAATTCTGTGTTTCGAAACCTCAAATAGCTCTTTTTAGCCATCCTCAATTCGCATGCGCTGTCCGTGTCTTTTTCTGGAAGGCTTTTATGTGAAAATTTGATTAAAATGTGAAATTTGTGCCTTAAAAATCCATTTGAGTTAACTTTGGTAAACATTTTGATCAAACAAACTCGGATCCGTGTTTTGGCGATCGCACTGGGTCCATATCATGATTGGGACTTGGGCGTATGCCAAGAATCGAATTCGGAGGTCCCTACCCGAGTTATCGTAATTTGTTAAAAAATTAAAGTTTAAAGGTTTAAAGAATTTAGAAACTTGACCGAAGTTTGACTTTGTTTCTACCGGGTCCAGATTTTGGTTCCACCTTGGTATAGGTTCATTACTTTATTTATGACTTGTTTGCAAAATTTTGTGCAAAACGGAATTGATTTGACATGATTCGGACGTCCGGTTGTTAAATAGAAATACTTAAGTTTCATTGAAAATTTTATTTGATTTGGTGTCCGATTCGTAGTTGTAGGTGTTATTTTGGCGTTTTGATCATATGAGCGAGTTCGCATGATATTTTTGGACTTGTGTGCATATTTGGTTTGGAGCCCAGAGTTCTCGGGTGAGTTTCGGATTGGCTTCGGAGTGAATTTTGAACATAAAGATTGCTGGTGAAACACTATTTCTGGTGTAGGCCTCAGACCTCGCATTTGCAAGGTCCGATTACGCATTTGCGATAGGGCAGTGCCTCTATCAGGTTCGCAATTGCGAACAATTACTTCGCAATTGCGAAGTGGGGCTGAGTGAGCAGAGTTGGCATTTGCAATCAAAATGATCGCAATTGCGAGGAGTCCAAGTTCACATTTGCAAACAAACCATCGCACTTGCGTTGGCAGCAGAAGTGTGAGACCTTCACATTTGCGAAGGAGCTTTCACATTTGCGGGGTTCGCAATTGTCACAATTACCACATTTGTGTCACACCTCCTTTTTCACTACTACACCCCGTGAAGGGTATAATAAAAGGAGTTTTTCCAATTAAAGGACAATCGAAACGGAATTCGTTTATTAAGAGATTCAGAGTCGCCACTTGGGAGATTTATGGAGTCCCAAGTCACCAGTTTGAATCTCGAATCGAGGAAAGGGTTTGACTCTGTATTACAGTCGCGAACCAGAAATTCGAATAAGGAATTCTGTTAACCCAGGAGAAGGGGTTAGGCACTCCCGAGTTCCGTGGTTCTAGCACGGTCCCTCAACTGCTATATTTGGCTAAAATCTGATTTTAATACATGTTCGAATCTATAGTGCACTTTTAGAGTTATTTACCGCTTTTAGTTAATTTTTAAGAAAGTGAACGTCGTTTAAAAACGTGTTTTTGGATCACGTCACATGAAATGCACCCGGATCTTCAACACATTCTTATTCAACGTTTTGGGATTTGGATTTGAGTTGCATAAAATGCACACCCATATTTAAGAAGGTAAAATATTAAAAACGTGCCTAAAGCGACTAACGAGTGATTATCTTTGCGGGAGGCCATGAAATTCGCTAAACAGCACGCCCCGAATTCTAAGTATTTTAATATAAGTATTTAATGAGGGCCCCGCGATTTATGTATTTTGTTTGGCGAGGCTCATCTCATCTTATTAGTTAAAGGCCAACCTAAAGCAACTATGATTTTCTACTTAGTTTTGTCTTTAAACACCTAGTTAACTATCATTGTAAAATTCGGGCCTCGAGTTCAAGTCCGAACCCAAACAAGAGGAAAAACCTCCTAATTTGAATTCGCTACCTAACTTAGAGAACCCAAAATTACATTACAAATTTTACCCAATAATTTTAAATGAGAATTCCTGGTCCTTGGTATTTTTGGACTTTAAAACAGACCCAGGGGAGTGATGGCCTGATTCACCTCTATTCGTATGCTTCAGTGGAAGCTTGGGCCCAATTTGGGACTAGGATCTCAAGTCTTATACGGTCCATTACAAATTTGCACCAATTATCTATTTGAATGCCTTCATATCTCTATCTAAGTTTTAATTCTAAACTTGAGCTTTGAATTAGTGCGGGCAATTACAGAAAAAATAATGATTAACTAATATACTACTAACTATGTTGGAATATCAAACTCAAGCTGATTTCTCATGCTGAAACACTAATTCTTCAATTTCAAAACCAATTTTAACTGTCCACACTAGTTATAATATCATTTCTACTAACATGTAATCAGGGAGTCGAATTTAAATCAATAAACTACCGTATGAAACATTCACAAAAGGATGGACGCAATCCATACAATCGTGTGTACTCTTGTCAACACATGTGAGACACTGCCTGTTGGTATCCATAGAATTAAACTTAATAACATGGATCTAAGAGTTAACAGCAAACTTAAACAAATAATGAACTCTAATGTCATGAACAACTAACATGAATTCTACTAGATTCAAAGCACTAGTCATACAAATCCGGGCAATCCTTACAGTCTATTTAAGTACAAATAAGGAACTGTTCATGTCACTTAAATCTTAACTAGTGTTGTTATACAACCTAAAATTTGAAATCTAATACAAAAAGAAACATGAATGGCACATCATTTTCTTCCATAATTCAATTGTATTGCTGAATTCAATGCGTCGTACATTTGAGATTGGAGGATACCTGGAATTTAGAATGCAATAAGAAGAAAAAGAGATCAGCAGCAGGTTGAGCAAATAGCAATGTCAACAACAGGTCACAGCAGCAGAAGGACAATTTGAGTCCAATACACAATGTCAAATAGCCCAGGAGAATGTAACAGAGGTTCAGCAACAAAATGACCCCGAAATAACTTGATTGAAACCAAAACCCACTCGAAATCAAACTCAGTAGGTCTATGAAACTTCAGCAACCAGAAACAACCCAAAAAGCTTTGAATAAACCCCAAAACGACTTGAAATTGAATCTAGGAACACTAGGAACTCGTATTAACAAGCTAAACTTGCTATCAATCTAAAAATCTCAATGTAACAGTATATTTTTGGAGTTTTCTGTTGTTTTTTTTGTTTTGGTTTTTTGAAGAACTAGATCTAGGATTTTGATTTGAAATTCAAATCTTCAGTTTTTTGAAGACTTCTGGCAACCTTGGAGGAATTTTTCAGAGCTAAAAACTTGTTATTCGAGGCAGGTAAGCTGCCCTTTTATAGGCACATATGAGGCCATATCAGATTTTCAGCCTTTGCCACTTAGTCCCTCTTTTAAAAATCAATTTTATCTAACTAGTCCCTTAGTTAATGACTTGCTTCTCAAGTAAGTGCACATATTTTCTGAATTTAGAACTAAAGTCCTATTCTAGATGGTTCTAGGTAATTCTAGTATAACCTACAGCATTTCTGCCCAGCCCTAAGTACCCAAACTTCCCCTGAACTTATTTTGAAATTACTACCCTAACACTTCAAGCTCATTTACCTTAGTTGATTTTAACTATGGTTAATCAATAGACTAGGTTATTCAGCTATATCCAACCAGGTTCAAATTCAAATCCAAAATCCAAACTAACTACTGAACTTCAATTTACCAATTACCATCAACAATCAAAACAACTCATCAATTGACCATCAAAATTTCAGTATGAAATCAGATTAGAACAATTAAACCTATTAATGAACTATTCTTGACAACTAAATCAGAGTGAAACAATTAACTAACTAAACTGAGAACTAAACCTATCAACACAGACTTCTATTATTTTAAAGCAACATCAATCAAACATCAAACACTGAACTAATTCTTAACTAATGACGAAATTAACAGTTAACAAAATTCGAGCAACACTTCAAATAAGAACAAATTCAATTACTAAACCTAGATAGACAACACTGAATCCACATCCATTAATTACACAAAGCAAACATGGAGGAGAAAACACTTTGAATAGAATTAAGAAACTCACTAGTATACTTTTACAGTCCCGCTTCTTAGATTTGAAATTCAGACCACTCCGGTGAAATTCGAATGCTATTGACAACGGATTCAACATGAGGGAGGCGAGGCAACTGTGTGGTATCAATTTGGAAGAATTTGAAGAAGTTAGGGTTTTGTCGGAAAATTTCAAATCAATAATCGAGCATCTTGGATTAGATTCGAGGGACGGGGTTTAAGGTGTTTGAGAGAGGAGGTTTAGGTGATTCTATGGTGTTAATTTGGTTGATTTTGGATGACTTCGCATCTTGGCCGGAAAATTTCGAATTACGATTCGAAGAGATTGGTTGATGTTTGAGGGAAATTATTTGGATATTTGGAACGGGGGGGCTGAGGAGGTCTCATGGTGTTAATTTGGACTGATTTGGGAGAAGTGGTGTCATGGCCGGAAAATCTTCGATCCAATATTCGACGGCCTGGGGTGGGATTCAAGGGAATTGGGCTATGGATTTGGATAGAGGAAGAGAAGGGGAGTATGGGGTGTTATTTTGGTGGCGTTTGGAGACGGGCCGCCGCCGTGGGCGATTTCCGGCGGCGGCGTGCGGCGGCGTTACGTTTGGGTCTATGAGGGGCTTGGAGACGATGATGGAAGGGGGTGGTAGGGGATCCGACCGTTATATACTTAATTGAAACCAGTTCCTGGCCGTAGGATCAAGAATCCTCGATGGCCAGGATTAAATTGCTACAGAACGGCGTCGTTTCACCACAAAGGAGGTGGACCGGGTAAAAGGGTTGGGTTTGGGCCATTTTGGCCGGATTTGGGAGGGATTTTTGGGCTGATTTGGGCTTGGATCAAAAATTGGCCCAAGATTGGCCAGCCTATTTGACTCTTTTTAAAAATTCTCAATTTCTTTTTATTTGTTTCTTCTTTTCCTTTTTATTTAATTAAATTTTTGATTTTATTAAATGCAAAATTAGAATGAAACCTAATTTATTTCCAAAATTAAGCTAATTAAGTCCTACAAAATTGACTAAATCCTATTTAAGAGTAATATCATGCCAAATTCAATAATTAACAATTTAAAAAAATGCAAAAGCGGACTATTTTTGTTATTTTCTTTATATTTTATTCTAAAAACAACTTAACCACTAAATAATCCTAAAATATGAAATTAGATCCTAAATGCAAATGTCAAGCATGTTTTTTTATATTTTTCATATGAATTAAAATGCACAAATAAAATGCAAACAATTACAGAAAATAACACAAAATTCAAAAAATTATAAAATAATGAAAGAAAAATCATTTTGTTTGAATTTTTGGGAATAATTCTCATAGGGCAAAAATCACATGCTCACAATTTGCATCTGGACTTAAAAAGGGAAAAACGGGATTTTAGTTCATTCTTTAAAATTCTCAACCCTAAAAACCTTAGAGGCAATTTTTCCAAGATCTCTTCTTCCCCAATTCATTGGTAAGTGACTCTAACCTACTTTCTTTCAATTACCCACTACATTTCACAAGATTTCAACCTTAAATCTAGGATTTTCATGGGAGAAATTGGGGATTTGAGTATAATTAGGGATTTTTGTAAAATTAGAATTTAGACCTCAAATTGAGATCGGATTTCGAAATAAATTACATAACTGGGCTCGGCGGTGAATGGGTAATCGGGTTTTGGTTCGAATTTTGGGTTTGCACCGAGTTGGCCCGAGGTTATCTTTTGTTGACTTTTTTCAATAATGACCTAATTTGAATTTCTTTCATTCGTGGGTAGCCAAACTTTAACCCTTAGCCTCTTTCTATTACCACATCTATTTGTTCACCCTATTTCCTTGCGGGCACTTTCAAAATTCAAAACATTAAGTTTGAGGAAGTTGTAGTGGAATGAAGAGATGAAAGGATGACTTTAAAAGAAGTAAAAAATTGCTTGTAAGTAAATTAAAAAAAAAAAGAAAAAAAATCTATAGTAACAAAGAGAATTTTGACAACTGCGGAAAAAAAGGGGCAAACAAGAAAAACAATGAAAGAGTTTAGAAAGGGAAGACAATGAAAAATTGGAGGTTAAATTATTTTGGAAAGAAGGAAGACAATCGTACTTAACTGTTTAAAGTACTGTGGTGCTTGTAAGAGACTTGAGTCACTTTATCCATATGCATCTTACATGTCCTTATACCAACATTACAATCTTATTAAAGCCCTACATGATTTCAACTCAAAAACTCCTACATTAGTGGAGAACCACATAATAGTCAAGCTTATGGAATTTTTCAGTAGCTTGAGATACTTTTTGTTGAGAGTGAGCGAATTTTTCAATGTCCTTCTTTGTTTTGTATTGATATGTTGTGAATTATGGGCACATCTATTCATTTGGTGAGACACACTTGGGATTAAAAGGTATACAATTTTGGTTCTCAATAAGTGAACATGAGTATGATTAAAGATTATTTGAACTCGTGGCATGATCTTGGTTATTTTCTTGTTTGCAGAAAGTTCTCACAATTTTATTTTAAAAAATTTAGCCGCTATTTTATTTTGTGTACTTTGCTCGAGGACGAGCAAACATTTAAGTATGGGGGTATTTGATAAGTATATATTATGTATGTTTTAAGTATATATTATATTAAATAAACAAATATTTTATTTAGGGATATGACTTTTTGTTCAATATTTGTACAAATTATTAATAAATGCTGCAGGAAAAGAAAAGAAAAGAAAAAGAGAAGAAAAAAAAGTGTTCAAGCAGAGATATCAAAAAGGCTAAGGATGGCATCCCAACCCAAGAATTTCATCCTCAATTCAAAGGATGTCATCCATGGAAAGAGTTGAGAAGTGGAAGAAATTAATTCAAGAGCTAGGGATGTCATCCCCAATCCAAAGAAGACATCCCTAAGAAGTTTACGGGCGTAATTTCCTACAAATAGGAATGAATTTTTAGTGGGAGAAGAACCATTCTTGTACAGAGAACACCAACTTTAATTATCTTTGTTTTAGTTTTAAAAGTTGTTTCTCTTATTTTAGTAATAGTATTTTTCTATTCTATCTTTTCTCCATAATGGAGTAATTTTCTTTGGTTGGGATACTAGATGAAGCTATAAAAGTGTTATAATAATTATCTTAAATTTATTATCTTCTTATGTTGAGATATTCTCTTTATCATCATTATACACCAAGGTATTTGATATTGATTATTTCTATTATTTGATATCATTATATCGCTTACTGAAATCTTTATCTTGTTATTTTGTTTCTTATTCGGGAGAAGAGAAAGATTTAAACAAGTTTATTGATTTAGAAAAGGCTAATCGAAAGAGGTTTTTTCTCACTTGGTGCACTCACTATGATAATTCTTGTTTGAAGCCATTACTTTAATTGGTTAACTACACTAATCGAAAGAGGTGTTATTAATCAATTATTGTTTAATGTCAGTAACTGACAATAAATTAATAATATTAAGCGCGAGCGGTGCTATTAATGTCACGACTCAAATTCCATTAAAGATCGTGATGACGCCGGACACCACTGTCAGGCAATCCAACACTAAATAATCAATTTAATTATCGTTTTAATATTTTTGAAATCATGATTTTTCTTCAATTTAATAATAAAAGATGGACTTTATAGAATAAATAATAATGTTTTAAGAATTTCAATACTGAATAAACCATAATCATCCCAAAACCCGGTGTCACAAGTGCATGAGCGTTTACTGAGGAATAAAATAAAATACAATAACTGTCCGGAGTACAATTTGGACAGAAAGGGAAATACCAATACTCGAAAGGAGACTCTGTTGGCTGCGCGTCATCTCGAGAGATGCAACTCACCTGAATCTCTGTATCAACCATGTCGCAGCGCCCACTAGGCCACTAGACATGCATGTGCCTGTGCAACAAAAATGCACAGCAAGTCTAGTATGAGTACAAACAACGCGTACCCAGTAAGTATCCTGTCTAATCTCGAATTAGTAACGAGAGGTCGACTCCGACACTTACTATGGCCATCAATAACATAATTAGTCGTGGATTTATTAAAAATGGCAGTAAACTCGAAGAAATCATGAAGTAAGTAAACAATCATAGAGATTTCCAAATTTATATTTCATCGTTTATCAATTTATCTCAGACCAGGGCGGGAATATCATTATTTATAAATTTCAAGGCAAGCAATACAAGCATGCACAAATCATGCCGAGGTCGTACGGCCCGATCCAACAAATATTTAAACCGTGCACTGCCGAGGGTCGAATAGCGAGAACCATAGATGCATCTACATAATCTACCGAGGCGTTCGGCCCGTTTCACACAAGATACACACATTCAAACAGTCAATCAAGAATTCATCAAGGGGCAATTATCCAAGGAAAAGGCAATTTCTCTTTTAAAAGTCAAGAAAATGATGTTTAGCCTTTTAGAAAATTTATTTACCAAGTTCGATGTGATTTAAGCATTTTAAATTGACAACAAGGTTTCAAATATTACAAGTAGAGCATTTTTTGGGTCCTAGAATACCCGGACTTAAGCATAATAGTAGCTACGCACGGACTCTCATCACCTCGTGCGTCCGTAGCCCCCACAATTAGGAGAACATGTTGATTTATTTCACCTATGGGGTAAATTCACTCTTACAAGGTTAGAAAGGAGACTTACCTCGCTCCAAAATTTCATAGCCGGCTTCCAAGCCCTTCAGACGACTCGAACCGATGCCCAACGCTCCAAAACTAGCCAAATAATGGACAAACCAATGAAAATATACCTTAATACTTATAAAAATTCAATGTATATAAATTCCCAACTTTGCTCGAAAAGTTGACAAAATTGTCCTCCGGCCCGGATTTCGAAATTTTTTGAAGATAAACTTTACCCATAATCTCACAAACTCAAATATATAATTTACTCTAAATTTCATGCCCAAATCCGTGGTAACGATCCAAAATATCAAATTCTAGGTTTTTTGTAACGACCCGGCCGGTCGTTTTGAGAATTAACGCCCCGATCTCCTATTAACTGCTTTCCTCGTGTTTATTTCTACTATTGTGACTTGCTGGGAAGACTCGTTTTAAGTTTCGGAGTGTTTTGGGACACTTAGTCCCTAAGTGAGAGCTTAAGCATTAGAATTTGGACCGTAGTCGGAACAGTGTGAAGACAGCCTCAGATGAATTTCGTCGATTCTGTTAGCTCCGTTGGGTGATTTCGGGCTTAGGGGCGTGTTCGGATTGTGTTTTGGAGGTCTGTAGCTTATTTACGCTTGAAATGCCGAAAGTTAAATTTTTGAAGTTTCTGGATCGATAGTGAAATTTTGATATCGAGGTCGGAATCCGATTCCGAAAGTTGGAATAGTTCTGTAGTGTTGAATGTGACTTGTGTGCAAAATTTGGGGTCAATCGGACTTGGTTTGGTTGGTTTTGTCATCGGTTGTAGAATTCTTGAGATTTCAAGTTCATTAGGCTTGGATTGGAGGGTGAATCGTGGTTTTAGCGTTATTGGATGTGATTTGAGGATTGGAATAAGTTTTTATGGTGTTTTAGGATTGGTTGGCATGTTTGGTTGAGGTCCCGGGAGCCTCGGGTGAGATTCGGATGCTTAACGGAAGTTGATTTGGACTTAGGCAAATGCTGAAGTAGTTGAACCTGTTGGTTTCGCACCTGCGGAGTTTAGACCGCAGGTGCGGCGCCGCAGAAGCGGGCTAGGAACCGCAGATGCGGTCTAAGGCACAAGTGAAACTAGTCGTAGATGCGGCCCAAGGATCGCAGAAGCGGAACCGCATCTGCGAGTAAAGGGTCATAGGTGCGGAATCTTGCCGTTTAATGAAAATTCGTAGGTGCGGAGTAGGAGTCGCAGGAGCGGAACCGCAGGTGCGGTGGATCCCTCGCAGAAGCGGAATCGCTGGGCAGAAATATAAAAATCGAGGGTTTGATTTCATAACTTGAAAAATAAAATTGGCTCGGGGGAATGGCGATTCTGTGGGGATTTTAAAGAGAAGATCAGTGGGTAATGATTCTTAACTCCTTTTTGATTGTATCCCATTAATATAAGCTTCAATTCATCGTTAAATTTCGGATTTGGGGTGAAAATTGGAAAAATTTGAGAAAAGTTCTTAGGCTGAATTTTGGGATTTTTGATCGAGATTTTGGTATCGTATTTGAGTGATTTTTGTATGGTTAGACTCGTGAGTGAATGGGTGTTCATAATCCGTAATTTTTGGGCATTTTTCTATTTTCTTGCCTTAGCTTCGATTCATTTAGCTAAACTCGTTGTTTGTAATTATATTTACATTATGATATTGATTTGATTAGATTTGGGCCACTCGGAGTTGGATACTCGTGGCAAGGGCGTGATTTCGGATTGATTGAGCTTGGTTCGAGGTAAGTGGCTTGCCTAACCTTCTGTGGGGGAACTCCCCTTAGGATTTTTGTACTGTTGTTATATGAATGTCGTGTACGTGAGGTGACGAGTGCGTACACCTGCTAATTGTTGAAAAACCCCATTTTCATTAAGTAAATATCCGTGTTTCCCTTTAATTGAGCAATACTTGTACTTGAAGTTTCCTGTTTAGCTTAGGAAAGCATGATTATGTGACTTAACTGCCTTATCTGTCTTAACTGCTTACTTGGTTTCTGTGTAGCATGTTTAGAGTAGAAATTCCTGTTTTTTTCTTGAATAGAACTATTGATCCTTTTCTTGAGATTGTTGTGTGTTTACTTTAGGACTACGGGACGGTATCCCAGGAGATCCTCCTTGTTTTTTTACTTTGGGACTACGGATCGATATTTCGGAGATCCCCCTGCACCTTTATATATGGGACTACGGGATGGTATCCCGGGAGATCCCCCTGTGCTGGTTATTTACTTTTGGACTACGGGACGGAATCCCGGGAGCTCCTCGGTACATTTATGTTTGGGACTATAGGACGTTATCCTGGGAGATCCCTGTCACGACCCTAAACCCGGACCCGGTCGTGATGGCGCCTCTCGTAAAGACAAGGCCAGCTGACACACTTCCAATTCATTTTAAGCAATTAAAATTATAAATATTAAGTCTTCAATGTAACAAAATCACCAAAATAAGGTAAACAATACAGTTTGCGGAATAAAATACAGCTCGACATCGGGGTGTCACCAGTCATGAGCATCTATAATAATACCACAAGTCTGAAGGGGTCTACTCCACTATTACATAACTAAAATAGAAGGAAATAAGATAGAGGGAGAATGCACTGGGCTGCGAAACGCCTGGCAGCTACCTAGTGAATCTCCGGAATCTGCTAGACAGCTCTCAACCCTCGCAAGCAGGACCTGTAGCGCCCGAATCTGCACACAGGGGTGCGGGGAGTAAAGTTAGTACTCCAACTCAATGAGTAATAACAATAAATGAAGGCTGAGCGAAACAAAATCACGTTAAACACAACAATAGGCTATAAGAGGCAGAATAAAATTAGTAAATACAATTAAACAGTGAAATCTCATAAAGCATCTTTTAAGCAGTTAAACAAATAAGGGGAAGAAACTAGAAAAGGTAAACGCATAAGAACCGCCCCTCGGGCACAATAACAACAGAATCAGCCCCTCGGGCAATATCATTGAACAATACCAGCCTCTCGGGCTATATCTCATATCACATTGGGTACCCGCGCTCACTGGGGGTGTACAGACTCCGGTAGGGCCCCTTACGGCCCAAGCACAATATCAAGCCATCTCGTGGCATAATCAATAGGCCCTCGGCCTCATATCAACAAGCCACCTCGTGGCGTACAATCTCAGGACCTCGGCCTCATAATCATAATCAGTGTATCGCCGCTGCGGCATGCAGCCCGACCCAAAAGTATCCTCACAACACAGGCCCTCGGCCTTACTCAGTAAGAATCTCATATGCCACTCGGGCAACAGTAAAACATGATGCTCAGCTCAAAATATCCTTTAAAATATCATTTAAGGTGTTTAAAACAGAGTAACCATGGTTGAGTTATGAAAATAGTAAAATATAGCATGACTGAGTACAAGTATAAAGTCAAAATAGTGAGGAAATGGCAGTAAAAATCCCCTAAGGGTCCGAACAGTTGGCACAAGCCCAAATATGGAATTTAGCCCGAAACATGATAACGTCAAACAATTTGCTATCAAATACGCAGTAAAATAGTCATTCGAGATGGACCAAGTCACAATCCCCTACAGTGCACGACCCCACGCTCGTCATCTAGCGTGTACATCACCTCAACATAGGACAACGATGTGTAATCCGGGGTTTCATACCCTCAGGACAACATTTATAATCATTACTCACCTCAATTTGGCCCAAACTCTAGCTCAAGATGCCTTTGCCCCTCGAATCGGCCTCCGGATGCTCCAAATCTAGGCAAAATCAGTTCATAACCATCAAAATATGCTAAGGGAACAAAGCCCACTCGAAAACAATCAAAAAAACAACGCGAATCCCAAAATTAACCAAACTCGACCCCCGGGCCCACGTC
Organism: Nicotiana attenuata; assembly: GCF_001879085.1. Taxonomy (NCBI): domain Eukaryota; kingdom Viridiplantae; phylum Streptophyta; class Magnoliopsida; order Solanales; family Solanaceae; genus Nicotiana; species Nicotiana attenuata. The sequence goes on from NW_017674175.1 coordinate 89,116, forward strand.
TCTGAACTCGATAAATTTTACATCATCAGATTCCTTATCTCCCCACGAGTTCATACATATCAAAAGTTCTGAAATCCGACCACAAATGCTCCTTCAAATCCTCAATCAAAGGCCTAAGTTCCTAAGCCCTAGTTTCCCCAACTTTTAACTCTTATATTCCATTAATTACAGCTCTGATCCGTGAATTAATACCATAGAAATGAGTTTTCATAATCCAAAACCTTACCTCAATGAAGTCTCCTTGAATTCTCTTTTCAAAATCGCCCAAAACACCAAAATTCGCGTTTAAACATGGTGAAACCCTCTGAAAATCGCGAAGGAAGAAATATATACATTCTGACCCAGGCTTTTCGCACTCGCGGTCAATCCACCGCATCTGCGGTCCAAGTCACCGCATCTGCGGTCTTTACTTACTCGACCAAATTCCGCATCTGCGATGCACCATCCACACATGCGCCATTGCAGGTGCGGTTCCTCAACCGTTTCTGCGGTTCCTGCCATTCCTAGGCTCCTCCGCTTTTGCGACTTGTCTCCCGCATCTGCAGGGTCGCACCTGCGATCCTTCAATCGCAGATGCGATTATGACAGCAACAAAATGGCTTGAGCTCTCAAACTCAACTCCAAAACTTCCGTCAACCATCCGAAATCACCCCGAGGCCCCCGAGACCTTAACCGAAAGCACCAACAAGTCTTATACTACCATTCAAACTTACACCAACCTTCAAAACACCTCAAACAACGTCAAATCAACCAAAACACATCGGATTCAAGCCTAAGGTTCTAAAATCATCCGAATTCCGCTTTTGACCAAAAGGTATACCAAACCACGCCCGAATGACCTGAAATTTGACACGCACATCCCAAATGACACAACGGAGCTAGTGCAACTTCCGGAATTCCATTCCGACCCCTATATCAAAATCTCACCTATCAACCGAAAAACGCCAAAATTCCATTTTCGCCAATTCAAGCCTAAATCTACTCCGGACCTCCAAAAGACATTCCGATCATGCTCCTAAGTCACAAATCACCTCCCGAAGCTATCCAAACCATCAGAATTCACATCCGAGTCCTCTAACACATAAGTCAACGTCCGGTTGACTTTTCCAGCTTAAGCTTTCTTAAAAGAGACTAAGTGTCTCAAGTCTTACCAAAACCATTCCGAACCCGAGCCAACCAACCCGATCATACATAGAACCGTTAAACAAAGCAATAAGAAAAAGAAGTGGGGGAAACGGAGCGCTAACTCATGAAACGACCGGCCGGGTCGTTACATCCTCCCCCTCTTAAACAAACGTTCGTCCTCGAACGAGTCAAGAAACATACCTGAAGCCTCAAATAGGTGAGAATATCTTCTCCGCATCTCCCGCTCGGTCTCCTTGGTAGCCTCCTCCACGGGCCGACCTCTCCAGTGCACTTTCACTGAAGCTATATCCTTTGATCTCAACTTTCAAACCTGACGCTCCGAAGTAGTTGTTGGATCCACATCATAGGTCAAATCACCATCTAACTGAACTATGCTGAAATCCAGAACATGAGACGGATCCCCAATATACTTCCGGAGCATAGAAACATGAAATACCGGGAGCACACTCGACAAGCTGGGTGGAAAAGCAAGCTCATAAGCCACCTCCCAAATCCTCCGAAGTACCTCAAAAGGCCTAATGAACTGAGGACTCAATTTACCCTTCTTCCCAAATCTCATAACACCCTTCATGGGTGAAACCTTCAACAAAACCTTCTCACCAACCATGCAGGACACATCCCGAACCTTCCTGTCAGCATAGCTCTTTTATCTCGACTGCGCTGTACGAAGTCTCTCCTGAATCACCTTCACCTTGTCTAAAGCATCCTTCACCAAATCTATACCCAATAGCCTGACCTCGCCCGGCTCAAACCAACCAACGGGAGATCTACACCGCCTCCCATACAAAGCCTCATATGGAGCCATCTGAATACTTGACTGGTAATTGTTGTTATAAGCAAACTCTGCGAACGGTAGAAACTGATCCCATGACCCTCCGAAATCAATGACGCAAGCACGCAACATGTCCTCCAATATCTGAATAGTGCGCTCGGACTGCCCGTCCGTCTAAGGGTGAAAAGTTGTGCTCAACTCAACCTGAGTACCCAACTCTCGTTGTAGTGACCTCCAAAACTATGAAGTAAAATGAGTGCCCCGATCTAAAATGATGGAAACTGGGACACCATGCAAACGAACAATCTCCCGGATATATATCTCTGCCAACCGCTCTGAAGATTAGGTGGTACAGATAGGAATGAAGTGCGCGAACTTGGTCAGCCGATCCATAATCACCCAAATAGTATCGAACTTCTTCAAAGTTCGTGGAAGCCCAACTACAAAGTCCATGGTGATCCACTCCCACTTCCACTCTAGAATATCCATCCGGTGAAGCAAGCCACCCGGTCTCTGGTGCTCATATTTCACCTGCTGACAGTTGAGGCACCGAGCTACAAATCCTACAATGTCTTTCTTCATTCTCCTCCACCAATAATGTTGTCTCAGATCATGATGCATCTTCGCGGCACCCGCATGAATGGAATACCGCGAGCTATGGGCCTCCTCCAGAATCAACTCCCGAAGCCCATCTACATTAGGCACACATATCTGGCTCTGCATCCTCAACACCCCATCATCACCGATAGTCACATCCCTGGCATCATCATGCTGAACTCTGTCCTTAAGGACAAGCAAATGAGGATCACCATACTGGCGCGCTCTGATGCGCTCATATAAGGAAGACCGAGAGATCACACAAGCCAATACCCGACTGGGCTCCGAAATATCCAACCTCACGAACCGATTGGCTAAGGCCTGAACATCAACTGCAAGAGGTCTCTCCCCAATTGGAATATATGCCAAACTCCCCATACTCACCACCTTTCGGCTCAAAGCATTGGCCACCACATTGGCCATCCCTGGGTGATACAAGATAGTATTGTCATACTCCTTTAGCAACTCCAACCACCTCCACTGCCTCAAATTGATATCCTTCTACTTGAACAAGTGCTGGAGGCTACGATGATCAGTAAACAACTCACAAGACACACCATATAAATAATGCCTCCAAATCTTCAACGTGTGTACAATGGCAGCCAACTTCAAATCATGAACAGGGTAGTTCTTCTCATGAGGCTTCAACTGACGAGAAGCATAAGCAATAACTCTACCATCCTGCATCAGAACACACCCGATACCAACTCTCGAAGCATCACAATACACGTTATAAGAACCTGAAGCTGATGGAAATACTAATACTGGAGCTGTGGTCAAGGCAGTCTGGAGCTTCTGGAAGCACTCCTCACACTCATCAGACCACTGAAATGAAACACCCTTTTGAGTCAACTTGGTCAAGGGCGATGCAATAGATGAAAATCCCTGAACAAACCGGCGGTATTAACCTGCCAAACCAAGGAAGATGTGAATCTCTGTGGCTGAGGATGATCTGGGCCAACTCTGAACCGCCTCTATCTTCTTCGGGTCAACCTGAATACCCTCGCTAGACACCACGTGCCCCAAGAAAGCCACTGAACTGAGCCAAAACTCACATTTGGAGAACTTTGCATAAAGCTTCTCCTCTCTCAATCTCTGTAACACCACTCTCAAATGCTCCGCGTGCTCCTCCTGACTACGCGAGTATACTAGAATATCATCAATGAAGACTATGAAAAACGAGTCGAGATACGGCCGAAACACGTTGTTCATTAAATGCATGAACGCTACTGGGGCATTGGTCAGCCCGAAAGACATCACCAAGAACTCATAATGACCATATCGGGTCCTGAAAGCTATCTTAAGAATATCTGAGTCCCTGATCTTCAACTGGTGATAACCTGAACGGAGATCAATCTTGGAGAACACTCTCGCTCCCTGAAGCTGGTCAAACAAATCATCGATACGAGGCAAAGGATACTTGTTCTTAATTGTTACTTTGTTCAACTGCCTGTAATAAATGCACATTCTCATCGTGCCATCCTTCTTCTTCACAAAAAGAACCGGCGCACCCCAAGGTGACACACTAGGGCGAATGAACCCCTTGTCAAGGAATTCCTGAAGCTGCTCCTTTAAATCCTTCAACTCCGCTAGTGCCATACCATACGGTGGAACAGAAATGGGTTGAGTGCCCGGCACCAGATCAATACCAAAATCAATATCCCTGTCCAGTGGCATTCCCGACAGGTCCGCAGGAAACACACGGGAAAATCCCTCACAACTGGAACAGAATAAATACTGGGAGTCTCTGCACTGACATCCCTCACAAATGCTAAGTATGAAGGACAACCTTTCCCAACCATACACTGGCCTTCAAGAATGATATTACCCTGCTGGGGACTGATAAGTTAGGATTTTACCATGATTTATACCCCTACTTACTATTGCTTTTGTACAAATTGCTACAAAATAGTCCTAAAATGCTTACAAGTTGTGCTTGATTACAGGTTTGAGCGGCAAGGTGACAAATGTCAAAGATCGGCTCAGAACAGTGTGAAACCTGCTCAAGTGTCAAAGGCCAAGTGAAGTTGAGGAACAGGAAGACCTAGTGCGGACCGCATTGATATGCCACGCGGCCGCGCTAGGAGATTCAGAGTGGGCAATTTTTGTTGCAAGCCACGCGGCCGCGCTCCATTTCTGCGCGGTCCGTGCCAGTGAGATTCAGAGACCCACCAGTGACGGCTAAAGGCCCACGCGGCCGTGCTACATATCAGTGCGGTCCGCGCGGATGAGAATCAGAGAGCTGGAGATTTGGCCAAGTCAAGCCATGCGGCTGCGCTGCTTTATTGCGTGGTCCGCGTCATCTTCCACCGTGGCCGCGCTAAAATTCTATGCAGTCCGCAGTCCCCAACTTCAGAGACGAGATTCAGGAGTCCAAAGAGCTGACACGACCGCGTTACCTTTTTGCGCGGTCCGCGCTGACCCCGCAGGGGTATTTTTGTCCAAGTTTTTCAGCCACTATAAATAGATCCCTTTTCCATTTTTAGGTTATGTTTTGTATGAGATATCAAGTTGCGCTCGTGAGTACTGAAGTTTTAGCCTATTTTGGCACTTTAGCATTAATTTCTCAATAGATTCTTGTAGTTTCTCATCAGTAATTAATTATTATGTTTAATTCTTCTCCTAATTCTTCAGTTTCTTCTTTAATTATGTCTAGCTAAACCCATTAGCTAGGGTTGTGGCTCAACCCTAGTGTGGGTAATTGATGGGTGTTGCCATCTAAGGTTAGGATGATATTGGGTGTTTGCTATTTGGGTTAATTTTAGGTTTTAATTAAGAATTGGTGGTTGCAAACACTGATTCTATCTTTGTTGGTTTAACTCTTCTTGAGAAAGAGAGTCCATGACCCCAAAATTGACCCAACAAAGAATTGGGATGGACCCATGAGAAATGGTAATCCCAATTAACGGTTTAAATCTCGAGAGAGTAATTACCCTACTTGAACCCTAGTTGCTTGGTCTAATTGGCCTACCCAATTGGTCTCGAGAGAGTCAATTGGGCAAAATCACTCTCTCTACCGAGAGGTGTGAGAGTGGGTACAATTGTGCAATGGTTATAGCATAAGCTCCAAATATATCAACTGGTTAGCCACCTAGGTAATGCCACGACCCTAGTGCCTTTCTCTATATTAATTACAACTTACCAATATCTCCATAGCATAATTTAGCTTCAAATATTAGTCTTAAAGTAGAAGATATAAAAATCAAAACCAAAAATGTTAGAAGTGATATTAGAAGCACAACCACAATTCTAGACTAAGCAGATAATACAACTCCCCCTCTAGCTCCCTGTGGAAAATCGATCCCGATCCACTATCGGGTAAAAGCTGTTGCAACCCGCTCTTCCTACCTTAGTGTAGTGTTGAGTCGGCAGCGATCAACTTTTTGGCGTCGTTGCCGGGGAGCTTACGGTGTTGACTATCTGTTTGGTTAGTTTTGTGTTTTGCTTCTCTTTCCTTCTTGTTTACTAATTCTGTTTGTGTCGATCATTCAGGTACTATGGCTCTCAATGCAAACAACCCTCTTGGCAACGTGAATGCGGGGGAGGAGGTAGATGATCTTGAGCCCGAAGAGGTTCAACCACCTCAAGTTCCACGTAGAGGCCGTCCGGCCAACGCAAATGACAACAATCCTATTCCAGACCCTCCTCCGCCACCGCCAAGAGCAGTCCCAAGAGTTCTTCCAAATCAAGGGTACGCGAGTGCCATTGTTCCTCCCCAAATCCGGGCGGGGAACTTTCAAATCACAAATGTCATGTTGACCTTGCTCGAGCAAAGAGGGTATTT
>NW_017674175.1:97732-106164 GCF_001879085.1 Nicotiana attenuata
TTGTCACATCTGTGATAGTGGATGGCACAAGTTCCATGATGAATGTTGAAGACCCCCTTGAGGCCGTACTTCTTGGCATGGATGTGGAAGATGATGCTAGTAGGGTGGAGTACGTGAATGCATTGCATGGTATGGGTTCATATTCATATGAGCCTAGGAAGCTATCTTTGGATCTTGAAAAGTGCAAAACTCCACCAACTAAACCATCCATTGAGGAACCATCGGTGTTGGAGTTGAAACCACTTCCTCCACACCTCAGGTATGAATTCTTGGGCTCTAATTCTACTCTTCTAGTTATTCTTTCTTCTTGCCTTACTAACTTGCAGGTTGAGGCCACTTTGGAGGTGCTTCAAAAGCGGAAAAGGGCAATAGGATGGACTTTGGCGGACATTGGGGGAATAAGCCCCGCATTTTGCATGCATAAGATCATCTTGGAGGAGGATGCAAGTCCATCTCTTGAACATCAAAGGAGACTCAACGAGGCAATGCAAGAAGTGGTAAAGAAAGAGGTTATCAAGTGGCTTGACGCCGGTGTGGTTTATCCAATCTCTGACAGTTCGTGGACTTCTCCAGTCCAATGTGTGCCAAAGAAAGGAGGGATGACAGTGGTGCCCAATGACAACAATGAGCTTATTCCCACTCGAACCATTACCGGGTGGCGAGTTTGCATGGACTACCGGAAGCTCAACAAGGTGACCCGCAAGGATCATTTTCCATTGCCATTCCTCGACCAAATGCTTGATCGTCTCGCGGGGAGAGCATTCTATTGTTTCTTGGATGGGTACTCGGGCTACAATCAAATTTTAATAGCCCTAGAGGACTAAGAGAAGACTACTTTTACATGCCCCTATGGAACATTTGCTTTCTCCCGAATGCCGTTCGGATTGTGCAATGCCCCGGCGACCTTCCAACGATGCATGATGGCTATTTTCACCGATATGGTGGAAGACATATTGGAGGTCTTTATGGACGACTTTAGTGTGGTTGGTGACTCTTTTGATGCATGTTTGGTGAATCTGGATAGAGTTTGGCTCGCTGTGAAGAAACTAACCTAGTTCTCAATTGGGAGAAATGTCATTTTATGGTGGAAGAAGGTGTAATGCTGGGCCACACGATTTAAAAAAATGGGATTGAGGTTGATAAGGCGAAAATCGAGGTGATTTCTAGACTCCCTCCCCCTACTTTTGTCAAAGGGGTGAGGAGTTTTCTTGGTCACGCCGGGTTCTACCGGTGGTTTATCAAAGACTTCTCGAAGGTTGTGAATCCATTGTGCTAGCTACTAGAGAAAGAGGCCAAGTTCGTTTTTGATGAAAAATGCATGGAGGCTTTTGAGCTCTTAAAACACAAGTTGACCACTACTCCTATCATAACCGCGCCTAATTGGAGTTTGCCCTTTGAATTGATGTGTGATGCTAGTGATGTTGCATTGGGGGCGGTGTTGGGTCAACGGGTTAACAAAATGTTCCATCCCGTATATTATGCAAGTAAGACTATGAATGAGGCTCAACGGAACTACACGGTGACGGAGAAGGAGCTATTGGCCATTGTATTTGCCATGGAGAAATTTTGGCCCTATCATATGGGGGCCAAGGTTATTGTGCACACGGACCATGCAGCCCTTCGATATCTAATGACAAATAAGGGTTCGAAAGCAAGACAGATGAGGTGGGTGCTACTCCTTCAGGAATTTGACTTAGAGATAGTGGATTGGAAGGGAAGTGAGAACCAAGTTGCGGACCATTTGTCCCGGCTAGAGGAAGAAGGGAGGCCATGTGACGGTCTCGTGATAAATGATACATTCCCCGATGAGCAACTTCTCTCAGTGTCAGTGAGTGACATGCCATGGTTTGCGGACATCGCCAACTTCATTGTGACTGGAACTGCCTCGTCTGAGCTCTCTTCCAACCAAAAGAAGAAACTCAAATGGGAGAGTTTGGATTTTTATTGGGATGATCCGTACTTGTTCAAAATTTGCACGGATGGAGTAATAAGAAGATGTGTCCCGGAAGGTGAACAGGTGAGCATATTGGAGGCTTGTCACTCCTCTCCCTATGGTGGCCATCACAGAGGGGTGAGGACAGCTTCAAAGGTTTTGAGTTGCGGTTTCTATTGGCCGACGTTGTTTAAAGATGCTAGTGATTTGGTGAAGAGATGTGATGCATGACAAAGGGCCGGCGGAATTTCAAAAAGGGATGAGATGCCTCTCAATACGATTCTCGAGGTGGATATCTTTGATGTTTGGGGCATCGATTTCATGGGTCCGTTCGTGAGCTCTTGTGGTAACACTTATATTCTCGTGGCGGTGGATTATGTCTCAAAGTGGGTGGAAGTCGTGGCTTTACCCAACAATGAAGCCCGAAGTGTAGTAGCATTCTTGAAAAAGAGTATCTTCACAAGGTTTGGTACCCCTCGTGCTATCATTAGTGATGGGGGGTCTCACTTTTGCAACAAGGCTTTTGATTCATTGCTTGCTAAGTATGGTGTAACTCACAAAGTGACCACTCCCTATCAACCTCAAGCCAATGGTCAAGTGGAAGTGTCCAACCGAGAAATAAAGAGTATCTTGTCCAAGACGGTAAATGCTAATAGGACCGATTGGTCGAAGAAATTGGATGATGCTCTTTGGGCCTATCGGACGGCTTACAAGACCCCAATTAGTATGTCTCCGTATCGGTTGGTGTTTGGTAAAGCTTGTCATCTCCCGGTGGAATTGGAACACAAGGCTATGTGGGCTTTAAGAAAGTTGAACTTGGAATGGGATGTTGCCGCAAATCTCCAGGTTGAGCAATTAAATGAGCTTGATGAGTTTAGATTTCATGCCTACTCCAGCTCGTCCTTGTATAAGGACAAGATGAAGTACCTTCACGACAAATATGCTCAGGGAAAGGAATTCAAGGTTGGTGATATGGTTCTTCTTTTCAACTCTCGGTTGAGGTTATTTCCCGGGAAGCTCAAGTCTAAGTGGAGTGGCCCTTTTGAAGTGGTATGTGTGACTCCTTTTGGTGCTCTTGATCTCAAAAACAAGAATGGTGAAATATTCCGGGTCAATGGACATCGTGTCAAGCACTACTTGGGAAAGATTGATGACAGCCACGTGGTGGCACTCATTCATTTGAAGTGATATGATGGTAACATGCGTCGTGCCGCGACGTTAAATCAGGCGCTTCTTGGGAGGCAACTATGTCTTTTTCTTTCTCTTTGATTTTCTTTGTAGATTAGGATTTTTGAGCTAATTGTTTGTGAGATGTTACAGGGATTGTATTGAAGCAGTGCAAAACAAAGTATAAAAAAATGCACAGTCGGCTGAAGTTTCCAGTGCGGCCGCGGTGGGATTTGTGCGGTCCGCACTGGCATAAGTTGAAGATGCAGGTTCTCTGAAGTTTGCTCACGCGGTTGCGGTCATATATCTGCGGCACGCGTTGGTCTTGCGCGGCCACGTCCCAATTTGTGCAGTCGGCGTGGGCTACTTCCTGCAAAGGTTTCAAAATTAAACCCAACGCGGTCCGCGGTCATTTTTACGCGGCCGCGCTGGTGGGTGAGTATGGGGCCCCACAGTTCTCTATAAATAGGAACCTTAGGCCTCATTTTACACTTTTTGCACTCTGAACTCTTGAACCCTAATTTTTCACTATTCATCTGAGATTTTCTTGTGTGTTGCTTCAAGTGCTTTGATTTTTCTTATTCCCGGTAACAATTCTTGCAATTATCCTTAATTAGTGTTTATTTTTCATTTTTTTACTATCTCCCAGTAGTGTAACTTCTTGTTCTTTCATTTTTTCTTGAACTCAATTATTAGGTTAGTTTAAATGTTGTTTTTGGATGCTGGGTATGAATTCCATGTTGGGTAATTGAGTAGGGACAACTAGGATTCACGAACTTGAACGAAAATGGACTAATTTGTAAAACCCTAACTCAGTGCCTATCTTTGCCTCAGCGCGGGCCGCGGTCATTTTGTCGCGGTCCGCGTTGGCCCAGTACTTGTGAAGCTTTCTCCAGCGCGGCCGCGTTCCTAATTGTGCGGTCCGCGCTGGCCCAACGCGGCCGCGCCCCCATTTTACGCGGGCCGCGTTGGGGAGATTCAGAGAGGTGTCAATTCTGAGGGTAGTTCAGTGCGGCCCGCGGTCGTTTCCACGCGGCCCGCGGTGCCTCCCACGCGGCCGCACCCATAATTGTGCGGTCCGCGCTGCCCTGTTCTGCACTGTGTTCTGCAGCTTTTCAACCTGATATTGTGCAATTATTTTCATCAACTTATACACTGCCAGTGCTTCAACTAACAAAGTTAGACATGCTTGTTTGTAGGAAATGGTTAAACTAAGAGGTCGAGGTGGAAACAACCCGGATGAGGTGAACCCTCCCGGGGAGGAAAAGGGAAACAAACAAAACTCACTCCCCGACCAAAACTGAAAACAAGAAAACAAGTGGTAGTGAGTGATGACGACCAGTCGGGGAGTGAGTATCTTCCTTCTCAGGAGCTCTCAGCTGACTCGGGGCAAGCCCCCTCAGTCCCAGCCCCACCTACAGCCCAAGCTCCACAAAGTGTTCAGTCTGAGTCTTCTGATGGCTCAGCAGCGGGCAGCGGCGAATACTTCACATCCCCCACAGCTTCAGTATCTGGGGAGAGTGCAGCAGGGGGGACTTATGGTGATGAGGAGGTTCCGGATAGCGGGGTGCCTCAGGTTGGTGGAATCGAACGAACAAGAAAAGTGGAGGTTTGGGAAGACCGGTTTGTTAGCCAGGTGGCTTTCCACAAATTCAGGGAACTGTGGCCTAAACGAAAGTTGATCACAGAGAGAAGTATAATCACCCGAGATCTATTGCCCTTTCTCCCCAATGTACACAGGCAGTTTCATACCAGAGTAGGATGGGAGCATTTTTGTGATGACTTGATAGATGCCAACGAGCACATGGTAAAGGAGTTTTACTGCAATGTAGCCCACACCAAAAAGGGCTCAATTGCGACCAAAGTGCGAGACAAAAACATAGTATTTTCTAGGAGAGCTTTCAATGAATATTTGGGTTTTGATAATGAAGACGAAACTCAATACAATGAGAAGTTGGCAATGAAGGAGGAGGTTCGCCCATGGTTGGCTGAGCATTTGGCTCATCCGGGTACTATTCCGGATTGGATACAGGCAGGGGTTAAAATCTCGAGGAAGAATTTGAATTTCGAAGCTACAGGGTGGCTTACATTTGTGTGCAACAGGCTTGACCCCACCTTCCATGACCAGACTATCCCTCTTCCTCGTGCTGTGCTGATTGCCTCTATCATGGCGGGTTTCCCTATTAATGTGGGGAATGTGATGAACAGGGCGATCACCTCGGTGGGAGTTGAGAGTATTGGGAACTATCCATTTCCCAACACTCTCAGCATGTATTTCCGGGATGCGAAGGTGAAGAAGAAGCCTTATGATATGAAAGTTCGCCCCGTGTCCCCATTCTCATGGTTCACCATTCAGGGGCCGGACAACCCAAAGGACAAAAAGCACAAGGCATCCACCTCTACCCCGATTGGCCAGTCTGAGGAGCCAGTTGCGCTAGAGTCTGCTGTGGAGCCTTCTACTGAGCTTCCCTCCATCCCAGCTGCCACAATTATTGCTGATGTGCCCTCCTCTTCTACGAGTCCTAGTTCTTCAGCTGGCCCGTCAGTCCCTGCTTCCCGGACCAACCCTCTCATAGCCCATCAGTTAGCAAAGACTTTGGCCAGTTTGAACAACTGGATGTCAGCTGCGACATCCAAGTTGTCAACATTGGCTACTTCAGTTGAGGCCCAGTCAGCACCAGCCACTGCTCAGATTCCTCAGTCTATTGAGGAAACATTGAAGAAGCTCCTGGCCAACCAGAAGAAGATTTTAGAGACTCATGCCACCTTCACTAAGGTGGTAGATTCACATGGCAAAGCTCTGAAAGAGCTTGCCAAAAGATGAGAAAGTCAAGGGCGTCTAAGGAGTCGGTGAAGGCACTTCGAGCGGATGTGGACAATCTATTGGCAGATCAAATGCCTTTAGACTTGCTATTTGAGGATCCAGCTCTTCCAACAGCAGCATCAGAGCCACGGCAGGAGCAGGCACCCCAGCCTCCAAGGAAGAAAAGGAAGCTTCCCAATGCAGAGGGTAGTAGTTGAGCCTGCGGAGACTCAGAAGATTCCCTCCAGTGATGCACCCACTATTCAGCCGGTCCAGGAGCAGAACACTATCCCAGCAGCAGAGTAGCAGCAGGCAGGGGACCAGTCTGAGGTTCTCGCCCATACAGGGATCAGGGGACCACTGAGGATCCTATGCAGACGGACCAGGACTAGGGAGCTCTTCTATATCCTTTCATTGATATTTTGTGCTTATTTGTGTAGTTGGCATTGGGGACAATGCCAGCTCTTATTCGTGGGGGGTGCGATTATCTGGATGATTGTACATATTAGACTTTCATTTTATGTTCTGTTTATTTGATTTCCTAGTTGGTCTGTATATAACTTTACATTTTAGCTACTTTTATCGTACTTTTTCTTATCTTTTGGTCTGTATATAAAGTTACATTCGGTATATTTTCATCCCTCATTGTATATTCTATTCCCCTATTGTATATATTCATTCTATTTTTCTATTTTCGCAAATTTTTTTCATTTTTAGCTTCGTAGATAAGCTCGTAGCCTTTTTTTTTTTTTTGGCGTTTTCAATAAACCCTTGGTTTTCTTAATGCCACGGTTCTTTCCAAGGATGGAGTATAGTGCGAACTGGGTGGCTCTTCCCAATGATAGATGGAGTGACAACCTTCTTAAGGGTTTGAGTCCGTTTTTTATTTTTCTTTTGTTTTTGTTATTTCGTAGTTAAGGGTACCTCAGGCAAAGCTTCACTTGGGCCTAACACATTTGCCTTCGATCCCATGATCAAAGACATAATGTTGTGTTAGGATGGTGAAAGTCATGGCCTTGAGACTCTTGTGTCGACCAAATAATCATCATGTGGTCTTTTTGGACCATTGTGCGCTTGAATCATAACTGAGGTCGTTGTGGGCCCTCGACTCGATGTCTTTAGCAATCCCCTAGCATGTGTGGTGAGAAATCGAATTGTGAGTCCAAGTCCCGAGCCAATGGTCTAGAACTTGCCCTGAATGTTTGTTGAGGCGAAATCCTAGGTGAAATTTGACTTGAGAAGTGTTTGTAGGCTCTACTTGATCCCAATGTTGAGTTAAACAATTCAATGGCCTACCAATGAAATGATCCCTATTTAACCCTTTCGAACCTTGAACCTTTTTCTTTCAAGAACCAATGTTACAAGCCTATACCCGTTCTAAAAGATACCCTCTCTTGGCACCCAAAATCTTCCCTTGAGTAATGGCAAATGTCTAAGTTTGGAGGAGGAGAGACAAGAAAGGAAGCAATAGTGGTAAAAGGTACGAAAGCAAAAAGAAAAAGGGAAGCACTGAAAAAAAAGACAAAAAGAAAGAACAATGCGAAAAAGAATAAAAAGGGGATACAAGGGAAACAAAACTGAAAAAAAGGGCTAGAAGAAAGTAGAAAAAGGAGAAATGATTTGAATTGCATAAGAAAGAGTGACAATGTGTCCCTCTAACCCCTTGAAAAGAAGTGAAATGCTCAAATGAGTCAAGAAAGTGTGCCAAAATGAATCAAAGGAAGTGCTTAAGGGAAGATTGAACCCATTTGAACTAAAACATGTCCTATCCTTACCCAAAAGCCTTCACAATGACTCCACAAAAGCCCTATATGATCTTGAGTTGAAGGAAACCTACATTAGTGGATACTTACATAAGGGGCAAGCATATGGTACCTAGAGTCGGACTTGTGATATTCTTCTTGAGAGATGAGTGAAAGTCCATCAACCTCGGTTTATGTGTCAATACTCTAAAAAGGTGAGGTTCGCTTAGGGAGAGTTGAGGATGTGTGAGTTTGGGTTCCAAAATGACCAAGGTATTTGAGAAAAGTTCTTTGATGAAATGTGTCAACCCTTGATGCTCTTGTGTCACACTTGATCTATAGTTTTCAAAGTTTAAAATGTGTTAATGATGCATTCATATTGAGGGCAATTGTTAGTCCCAGTTGATGCTTGTTGAGGTTACTTTAGGATAGCTGGAATCACTTGGATGTTCCTTTATGGGGTGGGTTTTATTTTGTTTGCTTGAGGACAAGCAAAGGTTTAAGTTTGGGGGAGTTGATAAGTAGGATTTTAACGTGTTTTATGCCCCTACTTGCCTATGCTTTGAGTATAATTTGATACAAAATAATCCCAAAATGCTCACAGGTTGTGCTTAATTGCAGGTTTGAGCGACAAAGTGACTGAATTGTCAAAGATCGGCTCAAAACGGAGTGAAACCTGCTCAAGCATCAAAGTCCAAGAAAAGTGAAGGAAAAAGAATCCTAGTGCGGACCGCACAAAAGTGCACGCGGCCGCACTAGGAGATTCAGAGAAGTGCTAATTTAGGAC
>NW_017674176.1:0-1173 GCF_001879085.1 Nicotiana attenuata
AGGAGGTCTTCAGATTAAGATTCGGGAGCGTGATGTTTCTGGTAATATTTGAGAGAGTATTCAGCGGCGTGTGGGTCCTAGACAGTGTGGTCTTGTGCTTGGATCTCGTGTAGTGAGCCTGGGATTGAGAGATTGTGGTACTACAACAAGAGGAAGCATCAAGTTAAAAATGATTCGGAAGGAAATTAGATAGGTGGGATGGTTTGATAGTAGACCGAATCGGTATGGTAAGGATATGATCAATTCTTTGTATGTGTTCGAGGTAATGGGTTCTTACAGGTATTTCGCAACAATGCTCATGGGCTTTGATGGTTTGCTTAGCTCGGTCTAGTTAGAAGGATTCCGTCCTGGCAGTTTAATTTGTGCAAACGGAATTGGGAGAGTTCTCGTTGATTTCTACCGTGGCTGGAGCGGTGCATTTTCTACGAATTTGAGAGGTATGGGATGTGTAATGATTTTCTTCTAGATGGGGTCAATGGAAGTTCTTGGCTAAATGAGTGCGTAGATGTCTGTGGCTTAGAAAGGAGATAAAAGTATTCCTGTTACCCTTGGATGGGTGGTATATGCGGTATGTTGTGGAGGATCGAGATTTGCGTGTATGAGGTTTCAGTTCAGTTCTGAAAGGAAGTTCTTAACACTCTTAGGCAGCGGGTAGCCTCAGATGATTAAGGAAATGGTATTGTTATTTGGAAGTGATTTGACGAGAGTATAAGTCTCAGAAAAGGGGTAATGTGATTAAGTTGATAGCACTTCGGTAGTATTGCGGCACCTTCTTTTAGATCGACTAGTGATATTCAGGTTTGTTTGGGGGCACAGGGAAGTTTGAGAGTATCTAACATGGAATGATTGGGTATTAGAGGTGTGGCATATATTTGGACGGCGTGTCGGTTGTGTCCTATCGGGTTGCGTGGTATATGCTATTTGTTTTCACTATGGATGTAATGACTTGCTTTGGTTCCAGACGTCAAATTGTGCGTGGCTGTCGATTTTGAGCATAGTGACTTGAGGTACAACTCTTTCGTTTGGGTCATTTTCATGGTTTGAGGATATTCAGACCGTTTCTTATTGGTGCGCGAATTATGTAAATCGTGGCTTGGGCCTGTATTGATATGTCATGTCACAAGAGAGGTGTGTTGGATTCGAGGTGATCGTGGGGTCAGTTAGTGAATACGA
>NW_017674176.1:3091-85516 GCF_001879085.1 Nicotiana attenuata
GCCGCAGCGAGATGTGGATCGGGCTGCACGCCGCAGCGGTTACTATATGATACTGTTCTGAGAGTGATCTGAGAGAGAGAGCCCGAGGGGCTGAGAGTGTTTCTGAGAGTGAGCCCGAGGGGCTGGTGCTGTTTTGAGATATTGCCCGAGGGGCGAACTTTTACGTGCTCATCTTGCATATTTACTTGCCTTTTTACCTGTTATGCTGCGGTATTTGTGCCCGAGAGGCGGATTTTTCTGTGCTTATCAGCACTAACTGTTTTGAAATCGTTTCGTAACTGTTGAAAAGATCATTTTCAAAAGAGATTTAAACTGAGCCAATATATTTCTAAAGATTTCATAGCTTCACTGTTTTCTCAAAGGATTGTACCCTGCTTGTATGCAACATGTTGGTTGCCTTACATGATTTCTTACTGCTCAGTTGTTATTTACCTTTATTACTCACTGAGTTGGAGTACTCACTTTACTCCCTGCACCTCGTGTGCAGTTGCAGGTATTTCTCCACCTGGTAGCGGGAATGGCTGTTTGGGGGCAGAGCTGTAGTAGTCTAGCGAGGTGACTGCCAGCGTTCGCAGCACCGTTTCTTTCTATGTTATTCATTATTCATGTTCAGTGTATTTCTAGACTTGTAAGTGTAATTACATTCTTATAGATGCTCGTGACTTGTGACACCCCGATTAGGGCTGTGTTGGGTTGTATTTCTGCTAATTAATTCTATTAAGTCATATTTAAGCTTTTTATTTATGTTTAACTACTTCTGAAAAGACGAGTTGGGTTAGTTGGCTGGCCTCGTCTTCACGAGAGGCGCCATCACGACCGGGTTTGGGAATTGGGCCGTGACAAGTTGGTATCAGAGCCTAGGTTACCAGGTCTCACGAGTCATGAGCAGGTTTAGTAGAGTCTCGCGGATCGGTACAGAGACGTCTGTATTTATCCTCGAGAGGCTGCAGAACCTTTAGGAAAACCTCACATTCTCGAATTCTTATCGTGCGTCCTTGATTCAGCTTGAAGAAAAACTGTTGAAATTCCTTCCACGTGTTTGTATGCGCGCATGAGCGCTCAGTATTAGACGTGCCTTGATGGCTTGTGATTCCCCGATCAAGGGGCGAGATATGATCTTTGTGACTTTGATGTTGGGCCAGTCTGGAGGACTTGAGGCCGGATCTTTGCCTATGGCTTGAGCACCGATGTGCTGATTGTGTGAATAAGTGTTTTGAACTTATATGTTCGGCATTGTCCTTATTAGTGGAAGTGACATCTGGGTAGCTATGTAAAGAGTGTATTAGTACTGCGAGATGTATCTATGTGACTTGGAGGTGACGAGGAAGGTCTGCTGGATGATAGATGAACTATTAGGTGTTTGATTTCCTTTGTTATTGGATGTGTAGCTCCGAGTTATGGGCGTGTGAATAATCTTTCGTGTTTCCAGTTGGGAGTGAAGTAGATTTTATGTTGCGGTATGAGTTTAGACTCAGGAAGACTAAGTGGCTGTGTAATGTGTATGGCGGTGGAAGGTATACAGAAATGTTATATTGAAGCGAAGCAGGTGGGTTATCTCCTGCGAAGTGTCCTGAAGTGGTGCGATCCTTATGGGTATAATAGGAGATCTCATGAGCAAGTGAAAAGTACGTGTTGAAATTTGGAATTTCGGGTCGCTTAAGAGAGTGGGCTTATCAGTTGCGAATGAATGCGAGAATTGCATAAGAGTTACAGTACGGGATGATCTGTGTTTTCACAACTTATAAATGATTTGAGTTTAATATCACTATGTTATTGTGGCATCAATAGAGTAAAAGTGTTATGAGTTATTGGGGGTATTTTGATCAATGGCTTCGAGCCAAGTGGGGGAGTCTGCTGTGAGTAGTTGATTGCACGGTTAGGTGCTATGCTGGTCCCAATTTGAGGCGTGCAGGTGAATCAGTTATGACTTGTGGGAATTGAGACCGAGGATGTTGACGAAGGTTATATTATGCTTCATAAGGTAAGGAAATCACAGGATGTCTTAAGTTGTTGTTGGTAAAGAATGCTCAGTGCATAGAGCAGTAAGTTGCATGGGTGTATTAGGATGAGGATTTCATTTTTGCGGTATCGGAGTGCCAATGGGGCACGGGTAACCTGGTTCTGTTCGTTAGGTCAGGTAATTTGCAGTTTGAGTGAGAGTGAATGACTTTCGAGAATGGTTCCAATGTGTTCAGGATTCTGCAGGAAACAATCGGGTATTTTGAAGTGGCATGCGTGGTTAGAAACTGTGTTTTCATTGGAAGAGGTTCATATTTGTGGTATTTCTATGTTAATTATGGGGTTCTTTGTATCAGTATCGGGAAAGTAAAGGTAACGGATTCGGATTTGCAGGAGGTTCTTCAGATTAAAGTATTCGGGAGCGTGATGTTTCTGGTAATATTTGAGAGAGTATTCAGTGGCGTATGGGTCCTAGACAGTGTGGTCTTGTGCTTGGGTCTCGTGTAGTGAGCCTGGGATTGAGAGATTGTGGTACTACAGCAAGAGGAATCATCAAGTTGAAAATGATTCGGAAGGAAATTAGATAGGTGGGATGGTTTGATAGTAGACCAAATCGGTATGGTAAGGATATGATCAATTCTTTGTATGTGTTCGAGGTAATGGGTTCTTACAGGTATTTCGCAATAATGCTCATGGGCTTTGATGGTTTGCTTAGCTCGGTCTAGTTAGAAGGATTCCGTCCTAGCAGTTTAATTTGTGCAAACGGAATTGGGAGAGTTCTTGTTGATTTCTACCGTGGCTGGAGCGGTGCATTTTCTACGAATTTGAGAGGTATGGGATGTGTAATGATTTTCTTCTAGATGGGGTTAATGGAAGTTCTTGGCTAAATGAGTGCGTAGATGTCTGTGGCTTGGAAAGGAGATAAAAGTATTACTGTTACCCTTGGATGGGTGGTATATGCGGTATGTTGTGGAGGATCGAGATTTGCGTGTATGAGGTTTCAGTTCAGTTCTGAAAGGAAGTTCTTAACACTCTTAGGCAGCGGGTAGCCTCAGATGATTAAGGAAATGGTATTGTTATTTGGAAGTGATTTGACGAGAGTATAGGTCTCAGAAAAGGGGTAATGTGATTAAGTTGATAGCACTTCGGTAGTATTGCGCCACCTTCTTTTAGATCGACTGGTGATATTCAGGTTTGTTTGGGGGCACAGGGAAGTTTGAGAGTATCTAACGTGGAATGATTGGGTATTAGAGGTGTGGCATATATTTGGACGGCGTATCGGTTGTGTCCTATCGGGTTACGTGGTATATGCTATTTGTTTTCACTATGGGTGTAATGACTTGCTTTGGTTCCAGACGTCAAATTGTGCGTGGCTGTCGATTTTGAGCATAGTGACTTGAGGTACAACTCTTTCGTTTGGGTCATTTTCATGGTTTGAGGATATTCAGACCGTTTCCTATTGGTGCGCGAATTATGTAAATCGTGGCTTGGGCCTGTATTGATATGTCATGTCACCAGAGAGGTGTGTTGGATTCGAGGTGATCGTTGGGGTCATTAATGAATACGAACGGATTTGATTTCAGCTTGTTGGAAGGATAATATCGAGGTTCGGCTCGGAAATCTGCTGTGGCATTAGGCAAAAAGGAAGTGACTCCATGAATGGTTGACCTGAGAGATGGTTATGATTTATTGCTTGTTTCATTTATCATTAGCAGTATATTGAAGTGTTGGAATAAGACCTCAGTTGATAAGAGGTTTTCTACCGGTATTCGGGTGTTGCGTGCAGCTGCTGTGAATAGAAGTTATTGTTTCGAGTGTTTGAGTTAGGTGTACATCATATGATTGCACCTGAGGTTGCAGGTATGGGTTATTTCAGCCGGATCGGGCTTATTATGAATAAAGACGTGAGGTTATGATCTTGGTAAGGTTATTCAGCGGTTGGTTGGCTTTTAGAACAGCTCTGGGAATGTTTGAGGACGAACGTGTGTTTAAGTGGGGGAGGATGTAACGACCCAACCGGTCGTTTTGAGCTTTTGCACTTTGATCGCCAGTTCTCGGGCATGACTTGCCCCGTGTTATGTATTATGACTAATGTAGATCGTTGGTTTTAGTTTCAGGAAAATTTGGAATGAATTTGAAAGAACAGTTTCAGTAGATAGCCTTGAATTTGAAAGGTTTGACCAAGAGTTGACTTATTTGTATATGAGCTCGGATCGGAGTCTTTATGATGTAGTTAGCTTCATTGGATGATTTGTGACTTAGGAGTGTGATCGGAAGCGATTTTGGAGGTCCGGTGTAGAATTAGGCTTGAATTGGCGAAGTTAGTATTTTGGCGAATTCCGGTTGATAGGTGAGATTTTGATCCGAGGGTCGGAATGGAATTCCGAGAGTTGCTGTAGCTTCGTTATGTCATTTGTGATGTGTGTGCAAAATTTCAAGTTATTCGGACGTCGTTTGGTCGGGTTTTTGATCGAAAGTGCATTTCGGAAGTTTTTGAAGAACTTAGGCTTGAACTCGATGTAATTTGATGGTTTTGGTGTTATTTGAGGTGTTTTAATGATTGGAACAAGTTCAGATGATGTTATGGGAGGTGTTGGTGCTTTTGGATGAGGTCCCGGGGGGCCTCGGGGTGATTTCGGATGGTTAACAGGAAGTTTTGAACTTGTGAAAAGGGAAAAGTGTGCTGCTTCTGGTATTTCCGCTTCTGCAGAATTTGGACCGCAGAAGCGAGGTCGCATGTGCGAAGGGGAGGCCGCAGAAGCGAGATTTGGACTTTAAGTGGGCTTCCGCAGAAGCGGGAGGTTGACCGCAGAAGCGGTACCGCTAATTGAATCGCAGCGAACTCAACCTTAGGAAGAGTGAGCGCTAATACTTTTACCCAATAGTGGTATCAGGGTCAATTTCCACAGGGAGCTAGAAAGGAAGTTGGATATTTGCTTAGTCTAGAAATGCGTGTTTGCTTCTAATTGATCTTCTATCATTTTTGGGTTTTTATGATTATCAACTATAATTTAGCAACTACTAATGATAACTAAATTATGCTAAGATATTAATTCTAGGTTGTATGCAAGATAGAGAAAGACACTAGGGTCGTGGCATTTACCTAGGTGGTCAACTAACGGGTAGAGATTCCTAATACAAGAATGATGATTATGGGGCTTATGCTATAACCGTTGCACGATTGCACTCACTCTCACACCTCTCGGTAGAAAGAGTGATTTTGCCCAATTGACTCTCTCGAGACCAATTGGGTAGGCCAACAAGTCCAAGCAACTTATGGTTCAAGTTGGGTAATTACTCTCTCGAGGTTTAACCCGTTAATTGGGACTACCATTCTCATGGGTCCATCCCAATTCCTTGTTGGGTTAATTTTGGGGTCATAGACACTCTTTCTCAAGAAGGGTCAAGACCCACTAAGCTAGACTTAGTGTTTGCAACCACAAATCCTAGTTAAATCATAAAATTAACCCAAATAGCAAACACCCAACATCATTCAAGCATTAAACAATCACACCCATTAATTACCCACACTAGGGTTGAGCCACAACCCTAGCTAATGGGTTTAGCTAGACATAATAGCAACAGAAATTGAAGAAGTAGTAGATAAAATTAACATATTAATTAACTAGAATGTTAATCTACAAGAATCCATGATAAACCAAGATGAAAATGCCCAAAATAGGCTAAAACTTGAGTCTCACGAGTGCTGCTGCTATCTGATATCTAATTCTTAACCTAGAAATAATAAAATATTCTATTTATACTAGGCTAGAAAAACTGGACAAAAATACCCCTGCGGGGCTGGCGCGAACCGCGCAGAAATGCAACGCGGCCGCGTAGGGGTCTTGGACTTCGATCACTCACTTCTGAAGCTGGGGACGCGGACCGCGCAAAGAGGTAGCGCGGCCGAGCAGGCTAATGGGCGCGGACCGCGCAACAATGAAGCGCGACCGCGTGGACACAAGCGCTGACCGCATAGAAAGGAGCGCGGACCGTGCATGGAAACCCTTGAAATGTATACTCTCTGAATCTCCTAGCGCGGCCGCGCAGCAAATCAGTGCGGTCCGCGCTAGGTCCTCTTGTCCCCACTTCAATGATTTTTGACACTTGAGCAGGTTTCACTCCGTTTCGAGCCGATTTTTGACTTTTATCATCTTGTCGCTCAAACCTGCAATCAAGCGCACTTTGTAAGCATTCTGGGTCTATTTTATGACAATTCATACATAAAGCATAGGCAAGTATGGGCATAAAACATGTTAAAATCACAGTTATCAACTCCCCCAAACTTAAACCTTTGCTTGTCCTCAAGCAAATAAGATAAGACCCACCCCTCAAAAGGAAACATCCAAGTAATTCCAGCTTATCCTAAGGAAGCCTCATCAAGCATCAATTGGGACTAACAATTCTCAATACGAATGCATCATTAACACATTTTTAAACTTTTAAGAACTATGGATCAAATGTGACACAAGAGCATCAAGGGTTGACTCATTTCATCAAAGGCTCTTTCTCAAATCCCTTGGTCATTGTGGAACCCAAACTCACACATCCTCAACTCTCCCTAAGCGAACCTCACCTTTTAGAGTAATGACACACAACCCGAGGTTGATGGATTTTTCACTCTTTTCTCTCACAAAGAAGGTCATAAGTCCAGCTTTAGGTACCGTATGCTTGCCCCTTATGTAAGTATCCACTAATGTAAGCTTCCCTCAACTCAAGATCATATAGGGCTTTTGAGGAGTCATTGTGAAGGCTTTTGGGTAAAGGTAGGACATGTTTTTGTTCATTTAGGTTCAATCGTCCCTTCAGCACTTCTTTTGATTCATTTTGGCATACTTTTTGACTCATTTGAGTATTTCACTTCTTTCAAGGGGGTTAGAGAGACACATTGTCACTCTTTCTTTTGCAATTCAAACCTTTCTCCTTTTTCTACTTTTACACAACCTTTTTTCACTTTGTTTTCTTTGAATCCCCTTTTTTGGTTCTTTATTCACTTTTGNATTGGTAAGAGTTGAGTCACGAGTGACAGAGAGGCTAGCCCGAGGGGCGATAATTATATACATGCATATGAGTGATGTTTGCCTGAGAGGCCTGTTTATGAACTTGTTGATTTCACTCCCCTTTTAAGGGAGTTTCTATCGAATATGTTGATTTATCGACTGTTTTCACTCATCTTTATATTGAGCCTCTGTTGGCAAGTTAAACAAATGTTTTAAAACAACCTTTATTTAAACTGGGGTTTATGAGATGTTCAGAAATTAATCACTGATTTGGCATTTGGTTTTTCCACCGAGATTTTCAAGTTATGAAGTGTTTATGATTACTGTTTTGCCCGAGGGGTTGTTTTACGAACTATGCTTTGCCCGAGGGGCCGATTATGGCTTTAATCGCTATTATTCTTTTAAATGGTATTGAACCCCTACTGAAACTACTGCAAGGTATTTCAAAAATGATTTTTACTAAAAGTTGGATTTTAAAAGGGAAGGTTGACTCGTATTATGATTTGAAAGCCTGTTGTGTTTATTGAGCCTAACGTGAATGTGGATTCATTGTTTCCTACTGCTCAGTCTTTATTTACTCTTATTACTTACTGGGTTGGAGTACTCACTTTACTCCCTGCACCTCGCGTGCAGATGCAGGTATTTGTTTCCCCGGAAGCGGGTTTTGAGCTGATCGGAGGCTTAGTTATCGGAGTTTAGCGAGGTGACTGTCAGCGTTCGCAGCACCACATTTCTTCCTTTTGTTTATCAGTCCTATTTTGTATATTTCAGACTTCGTAGTTGTACTCATACTTTAATAGATGCTCGTGACTTGTGACACCCCGGTTTGGGCTGTGTAGGGATGGTTCTACTATTATTATCTATGTTTCCGCGAATTTATTGTTATTAAATCATGCTTCATAATTGCTTAATGGTAAATAACTGCTTAAAAGAGGTGTTCTGTATTGGTCTGGCTGGCCTTGTCTTCACGAGAGGCACCATCACGACCAGGTTCGGGAATTGGGTCGTGACATCAATAATGTATTATGTTGTACTAAGTCTCAAAGAAACTTATTAAGTTTCTAAAGTATTCGCGAAAGGGGTTGGTTATATGAGACTATAAATAAAGGAAAGATTTAATATCTTCTATTACTACAACTTGTAGCGGGGTAACTTGTATGTGAAAATTTACCCGCTTTATCCTCCAATTTGTACTACACAAATAAAAGAATGTCACAATAAAGTAGACGTTTATTGATATAAAAACCCATATCATAATAAACTTGGAGTTTATTGATAATTGCACGCGTCATGGTGTAAACCTGAAGTTTACCAATATTGATAATTTATTCAGTTGGCATAATTGGTTTAGCCATGTTAACTTAAGTATGATGTGCAAAAATAAAAGAGAATTCACATGGGTAAATATTAAAGAACCAGAAAGTTCTTTACAAATTCTCTTATGTTGCTTGTTCATATTAATTAATAGACCAACTAAAATTGGGATTGAATCCCATGAATACTGGAAATATCAAAGGTGAATATGGGCTCATTCACCTTTCCATGTATACCACAAAAGATGCATCTATGGGATGGTTACATATGCGATTATTATTAACCCGCAACTTGGCCGGTGTTTGCGAGGTAACTTGCTCAATAATTTAATTTCGAGCATAATTTTCAGATTTTTTATTCAAGATAATTCATCTTGATAAGTTGGTTTACATCATAGTTGGTTTAGCAAATGAATTTATTGAGTGCCTCCACTTAATAGCTAAATAATTGTTTATGAGAACAAAGTTATCTATATCAGTTTGGTATAGGTTATATACGAAAGTATATTACATTCTTCCCTTACAAGTGGTTTAGGGTCAGGAACCAAATAATTACATCTTGTTGTTATTAATATGCGGTGTATATTTTGATTAACACCATAACGCACAAAGATGGATTTCCAAAGTTGAGGAAGGAAGTTAGTTTTTCTAACATGAGGGGGAGACATGATAAACAGTTGAGGAAAAGTTACTGAAAAGAATTATCATCTTTACATCTAGATCCTCGAATAAGATAGTATGAACTTGAAGTTCATAAAAAGATAATTCATGTGCAATATATTGCAAAGCATGCTAGACGCATTGCTGACCCAAAGAAAGTAACTATATTCTCACTGCAAATGCTCCCATTAGAATAAGTCCTAGAAGGACAAAGTCTATGGTACACTTAAAGCGTATAGACAAATCGGTTTCAATTAAAATTCTTGATAAAGAAGATGAGCAAATGATCAAAATGATCATAATAAGGAGGCAAGTGATCTAGAAGATCACATGACATAACACTTCATAAAATCTCAAGAGAGATTCAGGTACCTGAAAATATGAATGAAGAGATATCTATGTCATGTCTTTATGAAAAAATATTGGAACCGATTTAAAATGTTCGTTGACGACATCTATGATAGCGCTAAGTATAGATGAGTATCTTAAGTTTGTCGAATACAGACACAAAAATATTGGCCAAATAGAAGAGACGCAATTCGAATAGAATTTGTTTCATATGAAAGACAAGTATTTGGACCTGCAGTTCAAACACTTGAAAGTATAAAGTCAATGATAGGTGCAATCAGTTTTCGATATCTTATTTGTCTAGCATGACATGAAAACTTGATATTCATCTAATTAAAGTCAATTATATGACTTATATGACTTAACTTATATGACAATCCTTGAAGGATTTAAATCGCTTGAAGCATATACAATTCTTGGCATGAAGTACCATATGATAAGTGTAATTTGTGAACATATGTATATTGCTATAACTATAAGCACGATAATGTGATAGCGGGAATATTTACCTCTATGAAGATATTGAAAAGGTTATTCCACGACATTATATGAAGAGATTACATATATACAAGACTGGTGATTTCAAGGTGCAAATTATTCATTCAAGTGATAATATGGCTGATTTGTTCACCAAATCTCTACCGATGTCAACCTTCAAGAAGCTAGTGTACAAGATTGGGATGCGAAGGCTCAAGGATGTGAATTGATACTCTCATCAGGGGGAGTTAATACGCGTTGTACTCTTTTTTCCTTGCAAGGTTTTGTCCCACTGGGTTTTCCTTGCAAGGTTTTTAACGAGGCAACTAAAAGGCGTATTGTTAGATATGTGTACTCTTTTTCCTTCTCTACAATTTTTTTCCCACTGCGCAACATATTCATTCAGGCGCTTACAACTGGACTGCCCTGATTTTAGGCGTTTTTTGCTGTTGTATTCATGAATACATGGCGCGAATACATGTGAATACATGCACGTACAGCTGGACTACCCTAATTTTTAGGCGCTTTTTGCTGCTGTGTTCATGAATACAGCAGCGCGAATACAGCAAATACACTACTGTAATAACTGAATAGTAACTATAGAAAGTAATTATGTATATGGTAGCTATAGGAAGTTAATAACGACTAAACAATAGTGATTTCTGAAAATTCTTCTTCTTTTTATCAACCCATTTACGAAGGGAAATTTTCGTTCCTATACCATATAGGAAACTATATTACCAAATATGTTCATAATTTGCATATTACCCTTCATGCTAATAGTATTCCTACAAAATATAGACAATGCATTAAATAAGGAATCATTGTAGCTGTAGGATTCCTTATTTAGGCGCGCTAAAATTGGGGAATTAAATATTCTTCAAGATCTTCCACAAACGCAGATCACGCACATTCCATAATTATCGTCGGCTTTACTCTGATCTTCCACAACGCAGAACAAGATTTTCCATACTCTGTTTTTGAGATACACTCTGTTTCCAGAATTCTCTCTACATCTCTCTCTATCTCTCAATCCCAAATTTCAGTAATACAAAGCAAATGAAAAGAGAGCAGCAATTCCACTATTGACAGCCATTAAAAAGCTTGAAAGCTTTGAATTCAAATTTGGGTTTTCAAAAATCATTAATTGTTTGGATTGGGTGTTGTTGAAAATAATCGGAAATATGGTTTGGAGTTTATATCTCAATTTTGAGGGGTTTTGATGAAGATTAGACTTGGTTTTGACTGAATTTCAGATTGAAACTCGAAGAAGAAGAAGAAGAAGAAGAAGAAGAAGAAGAAGAAGAAGAAGAAGAAGAAGAAGAAGACATATTTCCAGAAATTGTAGATAAATTGTAGATAAATTGTATTCTGATTGTAGATGCTTTATTTTCTGTTTTCACAAATAAAAAATGGCTAAAACTTCTACAAATCTTCTGAAAAAACGTAATTATGTCAAAAATCCCAATTATGCTACAATTGAATGGGAATTGGGATATTAAAATTCAATGTACCCAGTTTGTAGATATTTTGTAGATAAATTGTAGATTATTTGTATTCTGATTGTAGATGCTTTGTTTTCTGTTTTCACAAATCAAAAACGACTAAAACTTGTACAAATCTTCTGCAAAAAATGCAATTATGTCGAAAATCCCGATTATGCTACAATTTTGTGATTCTCCTATATGCTCTTGTTACTCCTTACGAAACTGCTATGCTAAATATGGAATCCAAAAAAACATGATGAAGGGATAGATCTTCCTAAGAAATTTTGTGGATAATTTGTAGAAACATTGAAATTCTGTATTTTCATATTAATTTTTCAAATGATATGTAGTTTTGTTATAGATTAAATGTAGAAAACAAGCCATTGTGAGTCTTATTTGACTCATTCCTCACATTCAACCTATTCTACAAATTCACGCCTCTTTAAATACAATACAACCATACTTTCTTGAATTTAAAGGTATAGCAATATATATAACTTAAAAAACATCTTCTCCTCTGCACAAGTTAGCTCCAAAACAGACGAAGTGGAATAACAAGCTCCCATCAAAACTTTTAACACAAAAACACAAAGCTCAAAAATAAATAAACAACAGTCTACAATTTTTCTATAATTTTTCTACAATTTATCTACAATTTCTGCAATATAATGTATGTCATGTCTTCTTCTTCTTCTTCTTCGAGTTTCAATCTGAAATTCAGCCAAAACCAAGTCTAATCTTCACCAAAACCCCTCAAAATTGAGATATAAACTCCAAACCATATTCTCAA
Source organism: Nicotiana attenuata (assembly GCF_001879085.1). Taxonomy (NCBI): domain Eukaryota; kingdom Viridiplantae; phylum Streptophyta; class Magnoliopsida; order Solanales; family Solanaceae; genus Nicotiana; species Nicotiana attenuata. Next base: position 15,126 of record NW_017674176.1, read on the forward strand.
TTATTTACAACAACACCCAATCCAAAAACATACCACCTGACATTTGGATGATTTAATGTCACCGTCTCAGTCACAACTCGTGCAACACGAATTGCTGATGGGGTTCCACCTCTAAACATATATTTAAATTTTGATGTGTCCCCAGAAATGCAAATCGGAGGTAAAGAATCATTTTCTGTAGTATTATTTGTGTAATTGGATGGCATTTTTTCAAGAAAAACACAACCCCTCATTTTTGAACCAGCCTTCCACCACATTTTAACTAATTCTTTCCTAGTAGACCATGCTTTCTCGTTAGATGCAATACCAAATACAATATGTTCAAGATTTGTATCTGATAATAATGTTGAATCATTTTGAAGCGAAACTGACTTGTGGAGTAATTTGGTGTAATTACACTGTGGTGATACGTGGGTGAGGGTGTGGGTTTAGGAGAGAGAAATGTGGGGGGTGGGATATGGAGGAATATACAGTACCATAATTTAAGGAGTGATATAAGGTACAATTAATGTATAGTTAAAACATCTTATGGTATAGAATTGATAATTAGGTATACTAAATGTAATTATATCAAACCTTAAATATTGAGGGTAATATAGTTTCCTATATGGCATAAGAATGTAAAAATTCCTTTACGAAAGGGTTCTTCTTATTGGGCTTCAGCATAAAGGTAGTCAGCAATTCTTTCTTCTTTTCTGGATTATTTCACACTACCTATATAGAACCATAGCTCCGAGCTGTGTGTTTAAGATGATTAATGGTAATAGGATTTTCATTTGATTTTTGCATCATTTGATTGTATAGTTAGTTTTTTTGTTTGAAAAATTGCCGGATTCTGTCCTCAAACTTGACTAGCTGGTGTAAGGGTATGTTAGGCAGTTAATATTTCGGTTTGCTTTAGCTATTTGTTAATCTTCAATAGAAAATTGGATAGCTTAATTTAAGTCCTTAAATATCCTCATTGTTTTTCCATTTACGTCCACTGATTAGGGGTCATTTATACGAGAAAATGATAAAAACGGTCCATTTTGTTTGGTTGTAGGTTTAAAATAACTCCTTAAATTTACTTTTGAGCCGTTGTGGCCCTTTAAGTTTACAAAAAATGAGACTTTTGATTTTTATTAAATATTTATAAATTCTGTCTTTAGTTTTATCGAGATCTTTGAATTTTTTTTAACCAAAATCACTTGAAAACCTGTTGAATCCTATAAATTGCAACACCAAAAACCACACCAAAACATCGAAAATAGACAGCAAAAACGGTATGTTCCAACGTGTGCTCTCCTTAATTTTTTTTTCTTCATAGTTCCCGTTAAATATAGATATTAAAGTTTATTAATTATTTGATGGAGACCAAAAATGCCCACTTTTGAAATATTTAGACGACCAAAGCTGCTTAAAAGTATATTTAAGCACCATTTTGAACGTAACCTGAACATAATAGACCATTTTGTCACTTTCTCCGTCATTTATGTGACTTCAGAATTGCCGTTCTTTCACCAAAGCTAGAGAATTTGTGCTCTTTCGAAACCCTGGCTGCGCTTCTTTCACTTCGTTTCTAAAAGTTCATCAAGCTGTGCTTCGTCCTTGTAAGTTCTTATGATACGTCTCCATATATTGTTGTTCTCTTGTCGCAATTATTGCTGTAATTTTTTTGGTGCGATTCATGTGAGCTGCTCTGTGTTTGTGTTTGTGTTTCTATTTGTGCTTTTTTGGGTTGTAAGTTTTTTTTGTATGTTCAAATCAAGTTTTAGGGATCTATTTTGGTTAGATTTCCCTTAGGTTAGTTAGATTCTACCTCCGTCCCGGTACACAGACTTTTGAAACTTGTGGTTTAAGTAAGTCAGATATATTTTGTATGACTATAAATCAGCTTATTAAGAATAAAATGAAAAGTTTAAAGATAATCTATTTCTAAATGTAGGAAGGTGTTCTTTTTAGGACAGACTAGGAAGGAAAGTGTGCCATATAAAATAGGACAGAGGAAGTATTTTCTCCCTCTGTCCCAATTGGTATCATTTGACACGACACGAAGTTTAAGAAAAGAAATGAATACTTTTAAGTTAAAGTATTTCTAAATATAGAAAGGTGACAATCTTTTTGTGACATACTAAAAAGGAAAGGAGTGCCGCATGAATTGGGATGGAGGGAGTATTAAAATTCCAGCGATCTTTCACACATATATTCATGTTCCATGTCGAAAATACTGGTTTCATCTACATCCACCATTGCTTGATCCTTCTCCCCCAAATAACCTCTCATCAGAAATCTCAAATAAAGCCAACTCCTCATCTATAGTGTAGAGCCTATTTGACTATCAAAGTCATACGAAGTAAAAGATTCAAATGATTTATTTCTTGTATCTCCTGACTACTTTTAGATTATGGATAACAAATGACAGATATTGAAAAATATATTACAAGTTCAAAAACCTCTGTAATCAAATTTTGACGTGTTCAGGACGTAATTTTACTACTAACAGTAGAAAAGAGGAGTGAAATTAACTTTATAATCTTCAATTCTCCATGCCTAAACATGTTTTACTAGACAAACTACAGGAATACTAGATTACATATCTATACTTGTGGTTTCGTTTGAGTTTTGTCATATAGTAGCCAAACAGATATATTCCTGACTAGGTTATCCGGTATGGATTAATGGTTACTTTGTTTGAGTTTATTGGACATCAATGGAGTTGGTCTTTCCTTTTGATTTTAAAGTGAAATCTCTCATTCCTTAGTAACTATGAAATCTAAGAAAACATTATGAGGAATGAAGTTTTAAAATATTTGTATAGTATAGATGGATACTCTTAACACATTATACATAACTGCAGTCCGTTATGACAGTTTGATAACATATTTATGATAGGTTCACTAAAACCACATATTTATTGGAGGATTTCCCACCCCCAAAAAGAAAAACAAGCTGACATTTAGCCTAATAATGTGTTTGCACGAATAGTTGAATCAACAGTAAGTTAAAAAGTTACATTTCCCTTCATTATTCAATGTTTGCTGGCAATATTCATTGATTTAAAGTATAAAAAAAACGCCTTAATCATTGCATCCCTTTGGACAAAATCATTGGCTATGCTTGCAGAAAAACTTTTTCTACAATAATATCATTGATTGAGGTGATGGCCTATCAGGAATTGGCACCATATAAAGGTTAAACGGTTCTTTTTGTTATAGAAGTCAATTGTCGTTTAAACTAGGTATAGTGTTTGGGAGATTTAAACAAAGGTCAATTGTCATTTAATGGAGTGATTTACTCATAAAAATGCAAAAACTAAAGGTCTAGGACGGAATCTAGGTTGGTTTTTTATTTTTATGTTATGTTCCTGAAATGCAATATAGCAGTAATAAGGCATATTATATTGACTGTGAAACTAAGGTGTGTTGACTGTATCCATATCCAGACTTTATGCTGCATCGCTTAAGTTGCAATAGCAGTGAATGCCCTCTGGGCAGCATGTAGTTCATCATTCTTTTAATAGTTTGATCTACTTGATAGAGGTATTTTCTATTATACAAGCTATTTACCTCAGTGAACCATTGACAATATGCAGATCATGAGAAAATAAGAGAAATTGATCAGTTATTGGAAGTTCCTTAAGTGGCAAACACCATCTAAGTAGTATTTCAAGAAGTACAATCAAATCATTAGCGATGGGTGGTAACAAGCAAAGGCGTAAAACTCATCATCACTCTCATCGAGGAGAATCCAGCCGCACCCGTCAACCTGTTGATTCTCTCAGGGTTGAAGAGTCTTTACCTGCAGAACTTGTAGAAGAAGAGGAACCAACAGGTCCAAGAGTTCAGTTGGCTATGTGGGATTTTGGTCAGTGCGATGCGAAAAGGTGCACTGGACGGAAGCTTGCAAGATTTGGTTTGTTGAAAGAGCTGCGTGTTGGTACTGGATTTGGTGGCGTTTGTTTAAGTCCCACCGGATCACAGTGTATCTCAAGAGAAGATAGTAGTTTAATTGATCGAAGGGGGTTAGCTGTAGTCGATTGCTCATGGGCTCGCTTGGATGATGTACCTTTCACAAAATTGCGTTGTGCTGCTCCACGTCTTTTACCATGGTTGGTAGCAGCAAATCCAGTAAACTATGGTCGTCCATGTGAGCTATCTTGTGTTGAGGCTTTAGCAGCAGGTTTAATTATATGCGGTGAGGAGGAAACTGGAAATTTACTGCTCAGCAAGTTCAAATGGGGTCATGCATTCTTGTCCCTCAATAAAGAACTTTTGAAGGCATACTCAGAATGTAAAACAAGTGCTGATATTGTTTCAACTCAGAACGAGTGGCTTTCCTCGCAAACCTCAAATATTCCACAAACTCTAAAAGGAGAAGACACTGGATCTCACAGTGAAGGTGAAAATTCTTCAAATGATTCTGACGATGGACTTCCTCCTCTAGAAAAGAACATGAATCATCTTCACGTGAACAGCGATGAAGAGAGTGAATAGCATACTTTCTTTGTTTTCCTTTGTAAAATGGAAAATATAGGTAGTAGTTGCAATAAAAAAAAAGAGAGAATGTTTGCTGAATTAGCATAGCAGAATCCTCTATTCTGCTTAATGTTAGAATGTGGAGAGCATTTTTCACAAGACACCTTAGTTTAGTTATATGTGATCATCCTTACAAAAGTAGCACTAGTTACATGATTCCTAGTTTTACCAGTTGTCAAATTCGGACAAGTTCCTGAAATATCTGCTTGTATTGTACTATCAAGACTTGGTATACTTGAAGAAAACTACACTATTTTGGTGTCATTGGTTTTAAAGGTATGAAATCTATAGACAGACAGAAAGTGATATATTGGAACTAAGAAGGATTTGTCTATAAATGCTGCAATTTATGACAATGATTAAAGAGCACATGATGTATACTCCAAAAAGAACAAAGAAATAAGTTTTAAAGTTTCATCTACATAAAGTCAAAAGCAAAAATTAAATGGAATGATCCTTCTTGTTCTCAGAGAGCTATTTGGAACTAGAAGTGTTTGGACCACTTTGACCAACTCCTGTTGATTTAACCTCTGGGGTTTTCACCTTAAACCTCTCAAGCCTCAACTGAGATTCATCAATTCCTCTATTTTCTTGATCTTTATTAGGACTCCTTTCAAAATCAATAATCTGAGCTTCATTTTCTTGATCTTTGTTTGGAAATATATTCTTTAAGAAGTCTCCACTTTTCAAGCAGAGGTCTTTGAAGAACTCTAGAATCATATTCAATCTAAGATCCAGTAAATGAATCAATAAAAGATTGACAAAAGGGAATTTTTGGATTAAAGACTAACAAAAGTTTTGAGAAGTTGGGATCAGGCTTTGACAACTATTATGTTTTGACAAGTTAAGGGATTAGAATTCAGTTGGGATGTTTCATGTGGTAATTGTTTATGTAGTTGTGTAGCTTTCTTGGTCATAGGTGGCAGGGATATTTCTAAGAAAATGCTATTAAAGACACTTAATTTGACTTGGTCATTTCATGAAGCAACTCATGATGGCTGGCTTTTTGCTTTGTTGAATCTTCTTTGTTTTCTTTTCAAGGAAAAGGTTGAAATTTACCACAGAAATCTTTGATTTTTTTTTTAATTTACTGTTTACCTTTTGGTTCATACCCCTTTCTATTTCGACTTTTTTGAAAGGTGAAAGAGTAAGAAGCTCCTACGTGCCATGGAGGAGCCACGTAGATAAAAAAAAAGGGTAGTCCAGTGTACAAAACATCCCATATAAACACGGGGTCCAGAAAAGAATCGCAACCCTAAAGATGTAATGTAAACAAACAAAAGATTCAAATTTATTTTGTTCCTATCAAATTAGTTTATATATATATATATATATATATATATATATCCTTTGCAATAATTATGAGATCCTAGGATGAGGAATTATTCTATTGGTAAATTTTGTTGGGTTTTGCCCCCTGATTTACATTATAATGACATGTCTAATTCTTTTTTTTTTTAATTACTTTCTTTATTTTCATATGATCCTGAAATTACGACAGTTTTTAATCCTAACAAGCTCTCCTTGTATGCAATGATGTGGAGATGAACCTCTCATTTTTTATCTGTATTTTAGTATTTTTGGAGTAAAATCATTTCCAATTATATACATTATGTTTTAGGACGTAACATTATTTCTGCTTCATCCCCCTTGAAGGACTGTTCAGGATCTCCACAAAATAGAGTTTAAGTTATATACATTATCAGTGTAAAAGAAAATTACTCTAGTAAAAAAAACCTCTTAGTTTGGATTCATCGTAAACAAAAACAAAAAAAAGCATATATATATATATATAGTCTAGTTTGACAAGTGGGACTATAATCTTGCTAATCTTATCGCTTACCGTTAGGATCGTCAATTAGATGGTGTAATTAACATAAATAATCTTCTCATCAGCAGCCTTTTTTCACTTTGACCATATTGGTGGGCGTTTGGACATAAGAAATGTAAAATTTCGGAAAAAAAGTAATTTTTTTAAAATGAAAATAGTATGTGAAAATTAGAGTTGTGTTTGGACATGAATACATTTTGGGTCGTTTTTGAATTTTTGTGTGTGATTGAAGTGGATTTTGAATTTCTTTTTGTGTGGAGTTTTTCAAATTTTCGAAAAATTCTGAAATTTATCTTCAAGTAAAAATTGAAAATTTTATGGCCAAACAGCCTCTCTACTCCTTCGGGGTAGGGGTAAGGTCTGCGTACACACTACCCTCCCCAGACCCCACTAGTGGGATTTCACTGGGTCGTTGTTGTTGTTGTTGTTATGGACAAACACTAATTTCGAAAAAAGTAAAAAAAAGTTTTCATGGCCAAACGGTCCCTTGAATAACATAAACAATCCAGTCAAGCAACCATGATAGTCTAATTGTTGACAAATTTTATTGATTCCATCTACAAACACATCTAGATACAACAACAGCCTCAAATATCATAGATACATAGCCAAACCTCTCATTCATATTAGATGAAGAAATAGATAGAGAGAGACTAAAAAGAAAAAGAACTAGACACATAGATACATAGCCAAACCTCTCATTCTAACCCTAAACCATATTAGATGAAATGCAGTGCTTTGAGCAATACCAGCTACCTATACAGGTTTGGTCTCAGATGAGCATCATAATGTGAGACATGAAATGATGGGGTTGTACCTGTCTCATTCCTAGGAAGTGATCTTAGGTACATTTCTTCACCTGATAATAATTTTGGCACTACATTGGGGCTGAATGTGGTCGGTGAGGATCCATGTAGTGGACTCCAACTTGGGGATTGAGACGTAGTAATTGTTGTACTGAGGCAAAAAGGATAGGTGGGGTACACTGATTTACTAGAAAACGGAAGACCAAAACTCGAGGGAGGATTAAGGTAGTTGTATCCGGTGGAATATGGTAGACCTTTGTCTGAGGTGTTCCCAAAGACGGGCCTTTGTGAAGGTAGACCAAAACCGACATCTGAGAAAGGTCGGGTGGAAAGAGAAGAAAACATATTCCCTGTAATAGCATTTGATCCAGACTCCATGTACGGGGTTGTAGAGAATTTATCAGAGCCATTTTCAAGAGAATAATTTGCTGAACTGAACCTTGAAAACAAACCCGAGTAGCTGACAGTTGTAGTTGCTTCGGGTTGAAAATCTGTTGGTAGTCTGAAAAGGCCAGGGCACCCAGGTGGAATATCTAATCTGTCCTCAATTCTAGTTGTAAGAATAGAATGTCCTACAGTCTCCGCAGAAGATTTGAAGTCGTTGATCTGTTGGCTGAGTGAAAACTTAGCTTGTTCAAGTGCCCCCAGTATAGAACCTATATTATTTGAAGTGTTATGAGAAACCAAGGCTTGTTCATAAGATCCTTCAAAAGCTTGTCCTGCTTGCGAACTGCTACCTTCAGAAGATGGAATAGTATTTTCGAACGGGTGCATAGGGGAGCCATTCGCAGGCATAGATTGATGGCGAGTATAAGCAGGTATCGGGCCATGATTTTCTGGACAACTCCCATTAGACTTTGAGAATGCAAATTCTGATGCTGACTCTGAGGTAATAACTTTGCTGCAATTCTGATCCTTCCAGCGTCCAGTATCGATATGTGGAGTGGATGGAACATTGTCAGTAACTTCGTTCAGGGAGCGAGTATCTGCTTCCTGGAATTGGTTTGCATGGTTTTGCAAATTTATCATTCCAGCTGAGTATGATTGCTCGAATGCCTTCATGTCATCTCTTTCTTCAGTTACGTCCGAGTAATTCCCAGGGTCACAAGAATCCTGAGTAGTTTATGAAAGACAACTGAAATGAATTGTCTGCGGGACAACAGATCTATGCATTATCTTCACCAGCAAATGATCTATGAAGGTGTGTACAGGACTAAAGCAAAAGCAGCGAAAAGCATCAAGAGCAAAAATAGAAGCAAAATTAACAGTACAAGTTAAGAAAGATATGACACACCAACCAACTACACCTCAATCTCAAACTAGTCGAGGTGGGCAGGTGGCTATATGAATCTTCTGTTTTCCGTTTAGAGGATCATCATGGTTTGACAAACTTAACTCTAAAAACCAGAATCTAGCACTAGACTAAAATCCAATTAGGACGAGAATAAGATGATATGAAAAATAACTATTACGTGAATAAATTGTTTGATGGCTATGCTCTTGTGTATATTAGTCTAACAATGACCTCGGACATCAGTTTCTATGCACGGGTTGGTCAACAGATGAATAGTATAAATTGCCTGAGCAAAAATTCATAAATATACCTGTGAATAGCTGTTATTCTGTCTGTACTTTTCTTCCCATTCTCTTTGGGCTTTTTCCTCAGCTTCATATTGCCCTATAAGTTGTGCCTTATGTTGTAGAGCTCTTTCCATGTTTTCATCATTCTCATCTGCTTTCCTTTGATTTTCTGACATCTCTGAAGCATGAAAGTGAAGTTGACTTTTCGCATCATTATCGCCAGCACTGTCCATTAAGGATTGAGTCCCATTGTTAGCAGAAGAAGGAAGAATCTCGGAGGGACATCCACCAGAAGTATTTTGTAATTCATCAGTGGCTGATCTGGTCCACAAAAGAAATGACATTAAAAAGGGAACGATGATAAAGAGGAACTCTAATTGCACCAGGGGATATGCATATGATGCTTGTAAAATATGTATCAGAAATTTACCTAGCATAATCATAACTCAAACTTATTAAAGAACTTACCTGGTGTTACTGCGCCTTATCCGTCGGCATGATTTTCCAGAATGTCTTGGCGAAGAAGATCCAGTTGATGCGAAACTACTAGACCTCCTCCAGGAAGAATCACTGTATTTCTTCCTGTCGAAAAACTGCAAAGAATGATTATTACCACTTTTCCACGACAAACTTCTACCAGTTGATGGAGAAGATACAATCTCGGAGCTTGAGAATGTATCTGCATCATTTTCTTTCTCTTTCACATTTGATGAAGTTGGCTTTCGCCCGTCTCTATTGTCAGCGGACTCAGCACATTTAGAATCAGAGAATATCGCTTCCTGATCAGAGCCTGAATCAAACTCCTCCGAAGCATCAGATCTTCCATTGTTCTCTAAGATGGAAAGAACAGCTGCAGTGGCCTTCTCGGCTTTCTTTCTTTGTAGAGACACAATCTTTAGCTGCTCTTCCAGTTCCAAGACCTATAACACATTAATTAAAAAGCATTCACCTTTTCCACTCCAATTGCAGAAAATCTTTGATAAAATAGACTTAAGCTCGTGGTGGGCTGAGGAAGGAAGAAAAGATTCAAAAAGTTTGGTGCTTATACGTTTATAAGCTAAAGACTAACCCTCTCTGATAGTTCTTCAGCTCTCTGCCTTGCTGTTTGTGAGACAGACCTTTCAGCCAATAATCGTGCCCGGAGAAATTCAATTGTCATACTAGAATCTTCCATGCCAAGGATTTTCCTGATTAAGAAAATTATAAAATATTAAGTTCCATTTGAAAATAACATCCAACTCACTGAGGTAAAAAATGGAATAAAATCATCCCACTGCCTATGAACTTGATAAATCCTTAGGAACTGAACATGCAAGAGGATGCTTCAGAAAAAATCTTAACTCGCAAAGTACTAAATTTTCAATATACAAGCAGTGACTGAGATTTATATACCTTGAAATGCCGATATCCTACTCCCTCGCCCTCCCAAGTGGAAACTCCCTCTACTTTTCTTTCTTCTTTATCGGAGGAGAGTGAGCATATTAGTACTTCATCTAATAGATAGCCTTATACTTGAGTGATGTTCCCTAGTGAACAATAGAGATGGAACTCAATTTCTCTGCTCTATAAATCACTAAGTAAAATCTAAAGAGGTTGAATTCATAGTTGAATCTTTCAACTGAGTCTATCATCACTACCCAAGATTTTCACCTTTCTTTACCTAGAATTGACTTCGTGAGCCGAGGGTCTATCATAAACAACTCTCTACCTTCAAGCAGAGGCGGATACAGAATTTAAATTCTATGGGTTCAAACCAATTATATTTTTAAAGTCATGGGTTCATATCTACTATATGTTGTAATTTTAGTAATTTTTTACACATAAATTTATACTCCGCACTGAAAGTACCAAAGGGCTGGATTCGCCCCTGTCTTCAAGGTTGGGGTAAGGTCTGCGTACACACTATCCTCCTCAGACCCCATTTGTGGGATACACAGGACCCGAGGGAAACTAAGAAATATAAAAACTACATCTCTCATCCGGGGTGCAGGCGGGAGGTAGCAAGTACCGGGGTGAAATAGTTGAGGTACACGCAAGCTGGCCCGGACACTACTTTCATAGAAAAAAGGAAAAATATCCCACTCCCCATCTCCATCTTAATGAAAGAAAACATTTTTACTTCTTCTACTTACTTTTGTTCCACTAACAGAGTAAAGAAACAATTTTTACTGGGTTTTTGCAGTAAAGAGCTGTTTTAAAGCAATCAAAGTAAAACCCCAGAAAGGAAATAATCCTAAATCTAACAATTTCATATATCTACACATAAAGAAATATCTGTAAAGTATAGCAAGATTAGTACCTCTGATCTTGATCTTCTTTCCCATGACTTGTCATCTTGTAAAAGAAGCTCAAAGTTAAGCTCCTGCATAAATGTAGTGAATAAAATGGCACTCAAATTATTTAAATACCCCAAATAAAAGAATCAAAGAACCCAGTCAAGTTAGAAAAAAGTTGAAAAGAATGATGAGAGTTGACATAGTAAGACAAATAATTGAATAAAGATTGAAATTTTCTTCACCTTGAAATTGAAGCTGACTTAAGTTTGAGATCCTAAAAAGGGAATAGTAGTAGTTGAATTCATGGTTTAGTTTAAGGTGGACTTGTTCAGTTTATGAGTTTCTGGGAAGGGGTAGCTTTGGAAATGAAGAAAGCAAGTTGTATATTTCACCACAATTCACAAACAATTAATTACAATTCGGATCCGATAGAGACCGGACCAAATATCTTAATATTTTTTTTAAAACTACTTTTCACATAGTTAACTACTTCCTCCGTCTCATCCAAATATACCCCTATACTATCAGAAAAGGTGTAAATATCCCTCATTATACTTTGGGTCTGTATATATCCATGTCGTTATACTATTGGTTCAGATATGCCCCTTTTTCATTAAGTTTATCCAAAATGGATATTCAATCCTACGTGTCACTGATATTTGAAGAGGTGGCTGCCACATGGCTTGCCACCTCAGCGCCCCTAACACATTTTACCTCCTCCCTTCTATTTTTTTTTCACCACTAAATTTTTTTTTCCTCCACCATTATTGCCACCATTATCACTATATTGTATTTCAAATTTTAGTCTTTTATATATGAATTAGGGGCGCTGAGGTGGCATGCCATGTGGCATCCACCTCATCAAATATTAGTGCCGCGTAGGATTGGATGTCCACCTTGGACAAACTTAACAGAAGAGGGGTATATTTGAATCAATAGTATTACGGTAGGGATATATATGGACCCAAAGTATAACGAAGAGTATATTTAAACATTTTCTCATAGTATAGGGATATATTTGGCCCTTCAGCGTATTTATCAATCGTGATTACTAAAAATAAGGGAGAAGGTCCAAAATTACCCCTCTACTATGGTATATAGTTTAAGTTTGTCCCCCGTTATACTTTTCGTTCAGATCCACCCCTACCGTTAATAAACTTTCTAGAATTGCCCTTAACCCTAACGTCCTTCCACCGTGACACCCAATCCCTCTATTAATTTGTCCACATCAACTGCCATATCATCAGGTCCCACGTTAAAATTAACCTCATTTTCACACACCAGACTCCATGACCTTCATCTTCCTATTTCAATCCAAAACAAATTCACCATTAAAGTAAATCCAAAACTCGATTTAATCCGAACCAAATCAATCCAAGTGCTCTCAAAATTCAGAGACAAGTTTTTTTACTCAATACCAAGTATACTTGACAATACCTACAACTGATTTCAAACATAAAAATTTGAGTTCTATTCAAACCCACTTCAAAACTTCAAAGCTGCTCAATAATGGTGGTTTTAATTTCTTGCTCTAATTCGTTTTCCAACAGCAATCAAGCATTAGGAATAATTTAGCCCCTTAATTCCAGCTTCAAATCACATAGAGAACCTCTAAATCTTCGTATCCAGCACTGCCATTTGTTTTAAAAAGGGCTAAATTTTCATCACCACCTCCTCCACCGGACATGGCAAGGCTTCAATTGATAAGCAACCAAGCCCAACAAATATCGAAGGCATCACCACCTCCTCCGCCTCCCTTTCCCTCTCATCCTCCTCTTCCACCCCCACTTCCACTCTCAACACCCTGCAAAACAGGAGGATTACAAAGAAGTGTTCTTTCGACAACTTCCCCTCAAATGGTTAAGACAACATCAAGGAGTTCCACTCCAAAAACAACACCAGGGAGTGAGGATACAAGGCCTTCTGAAGAGGAAAATGGAGATGCCAGTTCTTTAGATAGACATGATTCTGGCGATACAGATCCTTCCAAGCCTAAGTTGAAGCCTCTGCACTGGGACAAAGTGCGAGCAAGCTCTGGTCAATCAAAATTCAAAGATCATTTTAGTAACTCAAAACTTCATATGGATTTCCGTGAAATCAAATCTGGTTTTTGAAAAATTAGGGATAGAGATGGCTTTCCTTTGAGAATTTTGGTCGCCGGAGAAGACTAAGAAACGTGAAAAGAGGGGGGGGGGGGGGAAGTGAAAGAAAGAAAAGAAAGATTAGAAAATATTTTTCGGTGACTTTTAGTGTGTGGGACCTGCTGATATGGCAGCTGATGTGGACAAATTAATAGAGGGATTGGGTGCCACGGTTGATGGACGTTAGAGTTAAGGGAAATTCTAGAAAGTTTGTTAACAGTAGGGGTGGATCTGAACGAAAAGTATAACGGGGGACAAACTTAAACTATATACCATAGTAGAGGGACAATTTTGGACCTTTTCCCTAAAAATAATTATCTCAAATTATTTTTCACTTTAGAAGTTCAAGACAAAATTATTTTTTTTTTTTTTTACCCTTAATAATAAATATCCTTGAAGACTACAAATAGGGGCGGATGCAACAAACAAGTTCCGGGTTCAACTGAACCCAATACTTTTGACGCGTAGCATAAATTTATGTGTAAATCTATTAAAATTATAAAAAATAGTAGATATGAACCCATAACTTTTAATATACTATATATATTATGGGCTCAATGCTAAAAACATTAAAGGTTGAACCCATAGAGTTTAAATCTTAGATCCGCCTCTGACTACAAATACCTCAATTATAGATAACTTTGTTCAAATACCAACGAAGAAAGATTAAAATTAAGATATGAATAAGGGTAAAGTAGTTAAAATCTCATTCTAATTTTTTTTTAAGGGGCATGTATAAAAGAATTATGACAGATAATACGATATAGAGAGAGTAAATAAGTAATCCCTCCATATTAATTTATGTGATCACATTTTGTTTTTAGTTTAAATAAGTAGTACTACTTTTCTCCTTTATGTAAAATAAGTAAGTTGCCATCCATTTAACTTGTAGTCTGTCACGATCCCAAATTCCCAAACCCGGTCGTGATGGCGCCTCTCGTGAAGACAAGGCCAGCCAGATCAAACCGAACACCTCTTTTAAACAGTTAAATACCATAAATAGTGGTTAAACATGATATAATAGTCATAATTTGTGGAAATAACGATAACAATAGGAGAAACCAACCCGACACAGCCCAAATCGGGGTGTCACAAGTCATGAGCAACTAAGAAATCCAGATATGAGTCTACTGAACACTAAATCCGGTACAATAGTCTAGGAACATGAAAATGATAAGATAGGGGAGGCACGGGGGCTGCGGACGCTGACAACTACCTCGTAATCTCCAAATCACTGCCTGGACTGGGAGGATCAGCACTTAGGAACGCACTCTGCTATGCCTGAATCTGCACACACGGTGCAGGGAGTAATGTGAGTACTCCGATCCAGTGAGTAATAATTATAAATAATGGCTGAAAGTATGAAAGCACGTAAAGGCACAAAACAATTCTATATTAAGCAGTAAAATCACTTAAAGCAGTAAATCAGAGAAGAACCCCAACGAAATCTCTTTAAAACAAGTAAATCAGGTAATTTAGCAGGTAAATAACAAGTAGAAATTCGCCCCTCGGGCACAGTGTCACTCAGTCAGAACAGTATCAGCCCCGCGGGCTCACTCTCAGTACAGTATCAGCCCCTCGGGCTCACTCTCAGATCAAATGGGTACCCACGCTTACTTTGGGTGTGCAGACTCCGGAGGGCCCCCTTACGGTCCAAGCGCTATATCAAGCGTGGCATCATCTCTCGGCATTCGGCCTCACAACACTCAAGCCACCTCGTGGCATATAAAAGTATCTCGGCCCTCGGCCTCATATCACTCAACATATCCTCACATATGGCCTTCGGCCTCACTCAGTCCGAAAATCATCATAAGCCCCTCGGGCAGTAGCAAAACAGTAGTTCTCAGCCCAAAACATCATTTAGAAATATCATTTAAGTTTCAAATCCGAGTAAAAGTTGCTGAGTTTGTAAAATAGTAGATATCAACAGGACTGAGTTCAAGTAATAATTCAAAGTAGTAAGGAAATAGTGATAGAAATCCCCGAAGGGTTCAAATAACTAGCACGAAGCCCAAATATGGCAATCAGCCCAAATCATGATGATAACAAGCAAATTTCAGTCAAATACGCAGTAATTTCATCAATCGGGACGGACCAAGTCACAATCCCCAACGGTGCTCTACCCCACGCTCGCTATCCGGCGTGCAAGTCACCTCAATATAGCACTACGATGTGCAAATTCCGGGGTTTCAAACCCTTAGGACATTATTTAACATCATTACTCACCTCGAACCGGCTAAATCTCTAGCTCGCTATGCCCTTGCTTCTCAAATCGGCCTCCTCGTGCGTCGAATCTGA
Source organism: Nicotiana attenuata (assembly GCF_001879085.1). Lineage (NCBI taxonomy): Eukaryota > Viridiplantae > Streptophyta > Magnoliopsida > Solanales > Solanaceae > Nicotiana > Nicotiana attenuata. The sequence goes on from NW_017674176.1 coordinate 30,573, forward strand.
CCAAAACCAGAACGAATACGTCACAATAGGCTAAGGGAACAAAACCCAAGCGAAAACAATCAAAAATCCCGAAATTAGCAAAACCCGAGCCCCGGGCCCACTTCTCGAAACTCGGAAATTTTTACATTATTAGATTTCTTATCTCCCCACGAGTTCATACATATCGAAAACACAAGAATCGGAGTTCAATTGACCCCTCAAATCCCCAATTTAGACTCTCTTAATCTCAAGCCCTAAACCTCCATTTTTAGTCCAAAAAATTCCTTAATTTTCAGTCCTAATTCATGAAATATCACCATAGAATTGTGTTATAGGTCCAAAATCCTTACCTTATCGAAGTTCCTTTGAAATCTCTCTTCAAAATCGCCCAAAAACTCTAAGTCCGAAGTTAAAATGAATAAACCCTTCAAAAATCGCGAAGAAGAACCATTTATACCTTCTGCCCAGTCATAACCGCATCTGCGGTCAATTACCCACTTCTGCGGTACCGCTTCTGCGGTCATTTCTCCGCATTTGCGGAATTCACTTAAATCCCGCCTAACCGCATCTACGGTCCAATAGCCGCATCTGCGGATCCGCAGGTGCGGTCCCTATTCCGCATCTGCGATTCCTGACCTCACTCCTCAAATCCGCATCTGCGAAAAATCCTTCGAACATGCGATGCCGCACCTGCGGTCCCCAAACCGCAAGTGCGAAAACACCAGAAGCAGCAGAAGTTCTGCAATTACACAAGTCCAAAACTCTCCCGCTAGCCATCCGAAACCACTCCGAGGCCCCCGGGACCTCAACCAAAAGCACCAACATGACTCAATACCTTATTCAAACTTGCACCAATCATCAAAACACCTCTAACAACATCAAATTACCCAAAATTCATCGAATTCAAGCCTAACTTCCGAAATACGCTTTCGATCAAAAACCCAATCAAGCCACGTCCGAATGACCTAAAATTTTGCACACACATCCCAATTCACATAACGAAGCTACAACAACTCTTGGAATTCCATTCCGACCCTTTGATCAAAATCTCACCTACCAACCGGAAATCGCCAAAATACTAACTTCGCCAATTCAAGCCTAATTCAACACCGGACCTCCAAAACCAATTTCGATCACACTCCTAAGTCACAAATCACCTCCCGAAGCTAACCGAACCATCGGAACTCACATCCGATCCCTCTAACGCATAAGTCAACATCCGGTTGACTTTTCCAACTTAAACGTTCTTAAAAGAGACTAAGTGTCTCATTTCTTACCAAATCCAATCCGAACGCAAACTAAACAACTTGATCACATAAAATACGGATAACGAAGCATAAAGAAGCAAAAATGGGGGAAACGGAGCTGTAACTCATGAGAGGACTGGCCGGGTCGTCACATAGTCGAATAGAAGCCTCTTCTAGAAAAACTCTCATTTTTGTCAAAACTTTTAATGGAGCTCCAACTTAAAAGATAATTTTGTATTATAGTCAAAATTAATGGGAAATTGCAAATCTTTTTTGGTCGAAGAATTTTAATTTGTGGAGTCCACTCTTTCACGCCGAAGTTAGTTATAAAAACGACAATACTAAGATAATTCGCCAATGATAAAAAATATTAATTAATAAAAAGTTAAAAAAGATAAAATTTCTCAATCTCCAATATTACATGAATAAATTTAGACCTTTCTCCTATCATGAGAGAAACAAAATGATATAGATGCAAATTTAAAAACTCCAATTAAACATATCACTGTTTAACCAAAAAATAGAATTTTAGTCAAAGCTAGAATTTAGAAGAACTCGGGTTACTAATAATCAAAGAAATGAATAAAAGGAAATAATTCTGAGTAGCAATATAGTATGATACCAATGTATATTTCAATAGCTTTTTTTGTGTCCCTTACAACTGATCATATATCTCCTTTTTATAGGTACCTTTGAGAATGTACGTTATGCCCAAATCATAATGAGGCTATTATGAGTAATTAAAGACATTGAATGCTACGTTACACAATCATTACATTGAATATATATATTCCTTAACGGACTCAGCATTTAATACCCATTAAATGCTGTATCTGCACGCTTTTTTATAACCAGATTCATTCCTTCTGATGCCCGGATATAAATGATTTAAATAGGTACGGGCGCCGTGCTACTTATCTGATGTCACGTGCCTCTTCCTCCTTCTTTTCTCGTGTCTGTTTTACAATTCTTGAATCGTGTCTAATTGAGATTTATTGACCATTTGACCAATCCACGTGTCCTGACACGTCACCATATATATAAAATACAATTTTTCCCAATACAGATAGTCCCCCCACTTTCCATTTATTCATCAGTTTGAATATTTGGGAAGTGGAATTCATTTAAAAGAGAATTTTTGTCACCATTAATGCTCTGACAGAATCGAAGCTTCAATTGTCACTTCCATTTAATGCATTAGACACGTGTCATCCTCTTATTGGTTCTTCAGTTTTGCAGCACTTTCTTAGGCTTTCTTTTCGGCTTCCCTATTCACGAAGTGTCAGTTATCGTTATTATAGCTCTTCCATCATTGTACTTTTTCCTTTTACCGGTTACCCATTAGTATAAATATAACTTCTTTACTTGTCTTTTACCACATAAAGCGTGTCAAAGACTTTAATTCTTCAAAAACCTCTTGTTCTCTTCTGCTCTACTTCAATCTTCTTTGTCATGGCTTCACCAAACCCTAACCCTAGGAGAACCCCCATTTTAGATAACTTCCCCAATGCTCCTATTAGGCATAGAAGAGGGGGTAGACTCCGTAGCTTGGGGTCTGCTCGTGGCGGTAGCACATCCACTCCTTCTTCTAGTTCGGGTCCCTCTTCTAGGACTAGAGGTTCCCTTTCTCAGAGATCTTCTTCTAGGAATAAAGAATCCTCTGAGCCCTTCATGAGCCTCTAGTTGAAGAAATAGTCCCAACAGAAATTTCTTTTCACCATGATAGAGAATCTCTCAGGACCCAAGTTGCCTCTTTAGATCGTGCTGACGCTTTCCCCACTCAAATCATAGATATTTTAACTCCCATAATTCGTAAGGATTGTTGTTGGAGTGAAGATTTTCCAATTATCATTCCTAACCCAAATCAAAGGATCACTTCTTACTTAATCGGATTCTCTTTTGTTTACACATACCCTTTCACTCTAGGGTTTAAACCGGCCATTGACTCGGTCATTCTAGACTTTTGCCATTTTTTCAACGTGTGTTTGGGTCAAATTGGTCCGATTGTTTGGAGGGCTGTCGCCTGCTTGAGGCACCTCACTAACCTGGCGGATGTTAAATTTACTTTTCCCCACCTAATTCATCTCTATTCTCCTAGGCTTTTTCGCAACAGCGTGTTTTACCCTAGCAACCAGGAGCAAGAGGGTTTTAGTGAGCCCCGAGGATGATAAAGAGCGTGGATGGTATGCTCGGTTTGTTGCTGCCCCCACTGCTGGTTTGGTGGGTGAAAATAACGTTCCCTTCCCTGAGAAGTGGAACTTTTCACGTAAGAGTTAAATCTTCCTCGTGTCTTTTCCTTTCAAGCTTTATCAACTTTTCTAATGTCGCTTCTTTTTCTTTTCTCAGCAACCATGGGTGTTGTGGAGACTGTGCCCAACTTCCGTGGTTGGGTAGGAAAATTGTTGAAGACCGCTCCAATGGAGGGTAGGTCGTGGAAAAACCTTTCCAACCTTTACGGTTGGAAAGTAAAAACTCATGGTAAGAGTTTCTATTTTACCTTGTCTGTATATAAATATTTTCTTTGTTCTAACTTTTATCCTTCTTTTTATCAGGATTTGCTATTCGAGGAGTCACCGTAGAGGCAATCATAGCTTCTCGTGACTCTTTGAGTACTCGTACCTCTTCAGCCCAAGATATATTCTTGGGTTCTTCAAAAAGAAAAGCTACTGAGGAAGAAGATTCAGAGAAAGAAGATGAGGGTTCCCTGGTGATGAGACCACGAGCCCGAAGACGTATCGTCTCTGATGACGAGGCTGAAGTCTCCCCTCATCTATCTCTTTCCGAGCCTGTTGTTGCTCCAGTTATCATTCCTGATGATGACATCTTTCCTCACGACACTCGTGAGTCTATCAATCAATTTTTTGTTAGTGGTTTTGGTAGTGGAAACTTAGGACCTGTTCTAGACGAGCTTCCCTTATCTTCCTTTTCATCTCCCGTACCTGTGATTGCTTCTTTACCTTCATCAACTGTTGCTCCTTTGGCAATTCCTCCACCTATTGTTCACCATACGGAGGTGGGCTCTTCAAGTAGGAGTACTGCTATGAGGAGCGTAACCATTGAGGTTCCTGCTAATAACAGCCTCTTGAGAAAGTCCGGTCAAGCTGATATTTGGCTCGAGCCTTTGATTGGCCCCATCGAGAAAGCAAAGATTGAGAGCCATAGCAACCCGACTCTCATGAATGACATAGTGCATGCTACTTTAAAGGTATTTTTCTTTCCTATTTTTCTCCATTCTGTAAAAATTTTCGACTTTGGGATTCTTACTTCTCTTTTTTTACGTAGGCCAATCTTATTGGCACCGACCTGATGAGCAGAATCTCCCTCTTGGAGAAGGTAGCACGTGATTCCCAGTCGGAAGCAAACAACTGGAAGGAACAGTTTGACAGCGCTCAAATCGACATGGAGGATTTACAAGAGAGAAGAAGTACCTTAGAACAGCAAGTACGAGCATTAACTTCGGAGCTGGCGGTCATCAAGGCTTCATCGAGTCAGGCTGAGAAGGAAAGGGAGCGCCTTGAGTCTTCATTTTCTGAACAGTTATCCAAGGCCAGTGAAGAGATCAGGGCGTTGAAGGATCTTTTGAATCAAAAAGAAATTTATGCCGGGGAGCTGGTTCAGAATTTAACTAAGACACAGGAGGATCTTCGAGCCTCTGTTGATAAGGTGCATGCTTTGGAGAGTTCTCATGCCACCCTTCAATCTTCTTATAGTTCTGTCTTGGCTGAGAATGAAGAGCTCAAGAATGAGGTCGCTGCTTGGGAGAGGGATTATGAAATCCTTGAAGAGAAAACTGATGTTGAGGTAAGTTGGGCATTCTTAAATTCACGTCGTGACACCTTACTGGAAATGGGCCAAGAAAGCTTCAACCTGGAATCAGAATTAGCCAAGGTGAATGAAACCATTGAACGAGCTCAACAAACACAAGATTTTTCATCTCCCGAGGTTGAAGCTCCCGTGATTGAAACTCCCTTGGCTGAAACTCCCGTTGTTGAAGTTCCTGTGAACGCTGAAATCGCCACGGGTGTCTCACCTTCTTTAAGCCCAATTGTGCCTCTTGTTGCAAGCCAAGCTGAGACCTCGTCTGTTGGTGCTCCTGTTGCTGTGAATGAAGATCAACTCGCAACCGTTGATGATCCTGCCCAAGTTGAGCCCGTTGATGATCCTTCTTTAGTTCTCTCTTCTTAGTGAAAAAATTTACATTGCTTCAAAGCTTCAGCTCCATAAACCAATGAAAAGGGTGTTTCTCTTGTGCTCGTTTTTACTGTTGTGCAATATGCCCATAAGACACCAGGTAGCACCTCTGGCCAATTTCCTTTTGATTCTTCCAAACGCTTCTTTAAATTATTGACAATAACCTTGTTTGTTGATTCTGCTTGCCCATTACCTACGGGATGATAAGGTGTGGATGTAATCCTTTTAATTTGCCAACTTTGAAAAAATTCTGTGATTTGAGCTCCAATAAATTGAGGACCATTGTCACATACGATCTCCTTTGGTACGCCAAATTGGCATATGATGTTTCGCCAAATAAAATCTTTGACTTCCTTTTCTCGTACATGTTTGAAGGCTCCTGCCTCTACCTATTTAGTAAAATAATCAGTAAGTACGAGCAGAAATTTTACCTGTCCTTTTGCTTGTGGTAATGGACCCACGATATCCATTCCCCATTTCATGAATGGCCATGATGCGATAACCGGATGTAATAATTCCGTGGGTCTATGCATGCTGTTACCGTACCTTTGACATTTATCACATTTGGCCACGAAACTTTCCGCTTCTTCTTCCATTTTTGGCCAATAGTAACCTGCTCTGATTAAGGTTCTTACCAATGATCTTCCTCCAGCGTGATTTCCACAATGCCCCTCATGTATTTCCCTCATTACGTACTCTGTTTGAGAAGGACCGAGGCATCTAGCTAAGGGGCCACCGAACATTTTACGATATAGGTTGCCTTGATTTAAACAGTAGCGAGCAGCCTTTTTGCAAAGTGCATGGGCTTTTTTCTTGTCATCAGGGACGGTTCCATACTGCAAAAAAGCTACAATCTCGTTCCTCCAATCCCAAGTTAAATTATTAAAATTTACCTCATTCTTGTCAGGGTCGAGAAATGAATGAAATAAATGAATAACTGAGGTATTTGCATCGCTTGCCACGTCAGCCGCAGATGCGAGATTAGCTAAAGCGTTTGCTTCAAGATTTTCATCCCTTGGTATTTGTGTAACTTTCCAGGTTTGAAATTGCTTTATTAACTCCCGCACCTTTTCTAAATATTATTGCATCCTTGCTTCCCTGGCTGTATAAGTCCCCAGCATTTGATTAACCACGAGTTGTGAATGCTCTTGATTATAATCTGATTTATGCCAAGTTCTCGTGCCAATTCTAAACCTGAAATCACAGCCTCATACTCTGCCTCATTGTTAGTTATTGAATGACATTTGATAGCCTGTCGAATGGTTTCACCCGTACGTGGTACCAAAACAATCCCTAAACCTGCTCCTTTTACATTAGATGAACCATCAGCAAATAAAGTCCAAGTTCTTGGATTAGCTCCATTGAGCACCTGTAATCCTTTTTGTGCTTCTAATTGCATGCCGTGTCTAAAATCAGCCACGAAATCAACTAACACTTGTGATTTTATAGCAGTTCTAGGTTGGTACGTGATTTTGTATTCACTTAACTCTATTGCCCACTTAGCCAACCTACCTGATAATTTATGCTTATGCAATATATTACGTAAAGGATAGGCGGTTACTACAGCAATAGGATGACATTGAAAGTAACGCCTTAATTTCCTAGATGCCATGATTAATGCGAGTGCAAGCTTTTCCAATTGAGGAAACCGCGTTTCCGCATCTAACAAAGATTTACTAACATAATAGATAGGGGATTGTTTACCTTGTTCTTCTCAAACCAAAACCGCACTTACCACTACTTCTGAAACAGCAAGGTAAATGAGCAATCTTTCCCCAGCCTTTGGTTTTTCTAGTAACGGTGGATTTGATAAGTACACTTTCAAGTTCCTGAGTGCTTGCTGACACTCTTCGTTCCATTCAAAATGATCCTGCTTCTTAAGAGCTGAGAAGAATTGAAAACACTTCTCTGATGATTTAGAAATGAATCTTCCCAAAGCTGCAACCCTTCCTGTTAATCTTTGAACCTCTTTCTTGCTCGAGAGTATATCAGGGATTTCTTCAATGGACTTAATCTGTGCAGGATTTACCTCAATACCACGGTTAGAAACAATAAAACCTAAGAACTTACCTGATGCAATACTAAATGCACATTTTTCGGGATTTAACTTCATATTAAATTTCCGCAAAATTTTAAAAGTTTCAGATAGATGCAATATATGATCTCCTGAATGCTGAGTTTTAACAAGCATATCATCTATATATGCCTCCATATTTTTCCCAAATGCTCTTGAAACATTTTGGTAACTAACCTCTAATACGTTGCTCCTGCATTCTTTAGACCAAAGGGCATTACTTTATAACAGTAAGTCCCCCTGTCTGTTATGAAGGAAGTTTTTTCTTCATCTCCTGGATCCATTTTAATCTGATTATACCCTGAATATGCATCTAAAAAACTTAATAGTTCATGACCTGCAGTTGCATCAATCAATTGATCTATGTGTGGCAGTGGAAAAGAATCTTTAGGGCAGGCTTTATTAAGATCTATGTATCTACACAAACCTGCCACTTACCGTTCTTTTTTGGAACTACAACAGTGTTGGCTAACCAGTTAGGATACTTTACCTCACGAATAGAGCCAATTTTTAGCAAATTTTGGACTTCTTCTTGAATCACCTGATTCTTGAAAGTTCCTTGCTTTCTTTTCTTTTGCTTGACTGGAGGATATGAAGGATCTTCATTTAGTTTATGAGTCATCACCTCCGGTGGTATCCCTGTCATGTCAGTATGGGACCAAGCAAAACAGTCTGCGTTAGCTTTTAAAAATTCAATTAACTTACGCTTCACCTCCGGGCTAAGATTAGCTCCTATATACACTTCTCTCTCTGGCCAGTGTATAAACAAAACCACAGCCTCCAGCTCTTCTATCGTCGTTTTGATGTTTTCATTTTCCTCTGGTTCTTGAATGGAATTGGGCCTTGAATCTACATCTGTTTGCTCTTGTTCAGTTGAGGTTGACGCTATGTTATCCTCAACTGAATTCTGTAATTGCTATTTTTCTTCACCCTTCGTGCTTGAATCTGCCATGGAGTTGATGTTCCTAGATGTCTGTTGATCTCCCCGGATTTGACATATTCCCCATGGCGCTGGAAATTTAATGAATTGATGCAAATTTGAAGGAACAGCGTCCATCTCGTGGATCCATGGTCTCCCAAGAATCATATTGTAAGCCATCTCCATGTCTACTACCTGGAACTTTGTGTCTTTGACGACTCCTTCAGCAAATGTGGTAAGCGTTACCTCTCCTTTTGTAACGACGCTGGGATTATCAAAACCAGATAGAGTATGTGCCTTTGGTATTACTTTTTCTTCAGCTTGCATCTCACGTAATACTCGTATCAAAATAATGTTCACAGAACTACCTGGATCAATCAAAACTCGTTTCACGTTAGTGTCATGTATAAGTAAAGATATTACCAGTGCATCGTTATGTGGAGTTAATAGACCCTCGGCATCTGCATCATTGAATGTAATATTTTCTTCCTCCAATATATGCCGCAGCCGCTTCCCGTGAGTAATTGTTACTTTGGAAATCTTATTTGTTGTAGTATATAACACGCCATTGATATCTTCACCTCCACTTATAACGTTGACAGTTCTTTTGGGTGAAGGTGGCTTTGGAGGCTCTTGCATGTTCTTCATGTATGCTTGTTTACCTTTCTCACTGAATAACTCAGTGAGATACCCCTATTTTAGCAAATGATCAACTTCACCTTGCAAAAACCTGCAATCTGCTGTTTTATGCCCGTGATCGTTATGAAATTCGCACCAATGATCAGGGTTTCGTCTGTTTGGATTCGATCGCATTTCCTTTGGCCACCGTACCTTATCTCCCATGCTTCTTAAAACAGCTACGAGCTCAGAAGTGCTTACGTTGAAATTATAACCACCAAACCTTGCCTTCAGACCCATATCATCATCTCGTGGCTCGCGTGTGTTTCGATCATTCCCAAATCTGGAAGATGAGCCTGATTCTTTATTCCTTGATCTGTGATCGTACCTCTGATTATCCTGCTTTGATCGTGAGTCTCTCCCCGCAGGTCCCATGTATGGATCGTACCTGTTTTTACCGGATCTTTTTTCATTTTCTGCACGTCTTGAGCTTACTTTTTCTTCTTTTTTATGTCGTAAAATAATATCTTCTTCAATCCTCATCTTTGTACTGTATCTGTTATAGACGTCATTCCACGTCGTTGCTGGAAATTCTCGGAGGCTTTCTTTGAGTCGCCTCGTAGCTTCTGAACTGTTCTCATTCAAGTTGCTTGTGAAGGCTATGGCTGCCCAGTTGTCAGGTACACGTGGCAATGTCATTCTTTCACGTTGAAATCTGTCTACGAATTCTCTAAGCAATTCTGAGTCTCCTTGCTTGATCTTGAAGATATCTTCCATTCTTTTTTCAACTTTTTGAGCTCCCGAGTGTGCTTTGATAAAAGAATCTACAAGCTCAGCAAAAGAATTTATAGAATTTTCGGGTAAAAGAGAATACCATGTTAACGCTCCTTTAGTGAGCGTTTCACCGAATTTTTTGACTAAGACTGATTCAATCTCCTGCTTAGTCAGGTCGTTGCCCTTTACGCCTGTTGTAAATGCAGTAACGTGGTCTCGTGGGTCTGTTGTTCCATCGTACTTTGGTATATCAGGCATTTTGAACTTCTTTGGAATTGGGAGAGGAGCAGCACTTGGCTTCCAAGGCTGTTGAGAATACTTATCCATATCTACCCCTTTGATCACGGGCGGCACCCCAGGTATCTGCTCTATGCGATCACTTTGCTCCTTGAGCTGTTTCTGCAATGTTAGTACTAAATTCTATAAATTAGAATTACCTGGTTCTCCCTCCTGTGATTCGCTGGGGGTTCCCCCACTACCTGAATTAACGAGTCCGAAACGAGGGTTCTCTAGAGTGTTGTTATTTGGTGTGGGTGTAGGTGGTGCAGCGGGTAATTGACTAGCAAAAGCTTGAAGAGCTTTATTGACTTGTGATGCGATAAGTTTTTGTAAAGCTTCATCCGTAGCCTCCACATTTTCGAATTGAGCTTGTCCATCTGTATGAGACCCCTCAGGAGTGCCTTCACGAGACCGTCGTGGAGAACCTTGTGGAGAAGGAACTAATGCATTATTATCCTGCAGATCTCCCTGAAGTTGCTGATTTGTTTGATTTTCTTGATTTCCTTGAGTGTTATCATTGTTATTTGCCATAGTTGATGTAACAAGGAAAGTTAAGCAAAGAGGAAATAGATTATCAGATTCCCGGTAACGGAACCAATTTGTTTAACCAAAAAATAGAATTTTAGTCAAAGCTAGAATTTAGAAGAACTCGGGTTACTGATAATCAAAGAAATGAATAAAAGGAAATAATTCTGAGTAGTAATATAATAATCAAGAAAAACAAATGATACCAATGTATATTTCAATAGCTTTTTTTTGTGTCCCTTACAACTGATCATATATCTCCTTTTTATAGGTACCTTTGAGAATGTGCGTTATGCCCAAATCATAACGAGGCTATTATGAATAATTAAAGACATTAAATGCTACGTTACTCAATCATTACATTGAATATATATATTCCTTAACGGACTCAGCATTTAATACCCATTAAATGTTGTATCTGCACGCTTTTTTATAACCAGATTCATTCCTTCTAATGCCCGGATATAAATGATTTAAATAGGTACGGGCGCCGTGCTACTTATCTGATGTCCCGTGCCTCTTCCTTCTTCTTTGCTGGTGTCTGTTTTACAATTCTTGAATCGTGTCTAATTGAGATTTATTGACCATTTGACCAATCCACGTGTCCTGACACGTCACCATATATATAAAATAGAATTTTCCCCAATACAATCACACTACATGATAATGATACCAAAACTTCCTAGAGGTCGTTTGGTTTGATTAGTTACGATGAAATTAGTTATTTTGATATTATTTTTTATTGATTGTTTAATATATTATATTAATTATAAAATTATCAAATTACTATTTTAACCTAGAATAATTTATTTTGAGATTACTATTCCACCATCTGACATGTATATGTTATTCTAATACAATTTTAGTTATCTCAGGATTAATAGCCAAACAAGAAATAAGGTGATGCTAAATTTTTAAGCCAGAATTATTTTTGCTTATTCATTATACCAAACAACTTAGGCTCTGTTGCCCATATTTTCTTTCCTTTTTTTTTCAATATTTTAAAAAATGTGTTTGTCCATGAAATTTTACAAGTTTTTGAAATTTTTTCGAAAATGAGCTTTCCAAAAAAATATTTTTTCCCACTCACAAAACCGCAACATTTTATCAAGTGAAATGCATGTTCAAACATATTTTTAAATTCTAAATACTATTTTCCAACTTAAATCTAAATGCTATTTTTTCCCCAAAATTATAGTAATTTTTATGTTCAAACGCCTACTTAAAGTTCAATTTAGTATAAAACGTTCTTTTTGGGTAAATATCATAAAGTTCAATTGTTAAAATCTTCGTTTTAACAATTTGTCCAGATTAAAAAAGTTTTTTAAAAAAACAAAAAAACTCGCTGGTATAAAAATCCTTATCTCTCTCTCTCTCTCTCTCTCTCTCTACACGAACACAGTGTCAAGACACTGATGCTTTCTCCGGCATTGAGAGCAAATTGAACGGAGTTGACGGCCACCGGTATTCTGAAGCTTTTATTTTTGCAGATTATTTCTCCATATATTTATTTCAGGTAAACCCAATCATCTTTTATTTATATTTATTTTCATGACTTGGATACTTTATAATTTTCTACTTCCATTCTCTGGAAATTATGTTGTTTATTATTTTCTTTTATTTTTTGCTCAACGCGTTTCTCCATTTTATTACTACAGTATGTCGGAAGATGGTGTAATAGGGTTAACTTATCTAATTTTGAGGTTAAATAGTTTTTTAGAATTTCGTAAGTGAATTTATGTACTATGAGGGTGTTTGGCTAAGCTTATAAGCTGGTCAATCTGGCTTATAATTATATTTTGGCTTATCTATGCGTTTGGTAAAATTAGAAGCGCTTATAAGTTAAGCGCTTATAAGCCACAAATAAGCCAAAAGCCATAAGTTGGTCTCCCCAACTTATCAAATTTCAGCTTATAAGCAGTTTAAGTTTGACCAAAATATTTACTATTCTATCCCTAAAATATTCTTTTTAAAACGAAACTCTTCGTATACCCAGTTCTTTAGCTGCATATTATTAATTTCAGCACTTCTATCCAAATACGTAACTGCTTATTTTTTAATTCAGCTTCAGCACTTAAAAGTGCTTTTCAGCACCTAATGCTTATCAGCTACTCTAAATCAGCTAAGCCAAACGGGCTCTATATATAAACAGCTACTAAAAATCAGAACTTTTTATACTAGTTAAACTCTTTAAAATGATAGAAATGTTCTTAGAGAAGACAATTGTACTCTCTAAATAGGAATAATGTCCATATTGGGACAGAGGGGGTATAAATATTTATGTTTTACTATGTTCTTTGCATTCTTGTTTATTTATTAAATTTCAAAAGTTTTTCTTTATTTTTCCGATTTGAATTCTGTTTAGAATGGTATATATGAGTGTCCCAAATGAAAGAGACTTAAAGGTCTAACAGGGGTGTTGCAGATTTTAAAAAGAAAATGTTGAAGGTACAATGTAAATTGAATTAGGGAAAAAGAAATTTTCTTTTAAATGTGGTTATGGCAATATAAATTTGAAGGATCAAATCAAGTTGTAGAAGCTCTCAAGCTTGTTCCCAAAAAATTTCCGAGTTCATTTGGTTTGCTACTTCTTATTTTTGATAATTAGCGTTAACATCTAATATGATCAGACTCTTTAGTTTTAGAGAACTCATACTTTGCACAAAAGACAAAATTATTCAAGTATTTTAATGAGATAGACATGAATAGAGCGGAATAGATCCAAATGATTCATATAGTCGAGCCCAACTTATATGGTATTATGTCATGTATCCTAGTCATGTTATGCTTTCATTAGATTTGGTTGTTTTGGATTCACAAACTGATATCTAAATGAACTATGTTTAATTGTAGGGCTCATAACCCAAGTATTGAAAACGACTAAAATCCCTTCTTCCCGCCCAGAGTAAACCTGCATGTGATCTTAATTTCGAAGATGCAAATCTCTGTAGCGACTGTAATCCCAAAAGTGCCTTCATTCACCACATTTTACCAGTTCACCTCAAATCCAGCTCAACACGGTCTTAAAAAACCGAACCATGGTCTCTCAGTACAAACACACATCAATCTTCCAGCTCCATGTGCTGTCAAAAGTTCCTCTACTGGCTTCTTGTCTGCCATTGAGAGAGCAATAGAGGAAGAAGAGTATAGAAAAGCCAGGGCTGAGGTAAACCGGCAAGGGATAAATATTGAAGGTTATTCAATTGAAGGACACTCGATTGGTGGGCATGAGACCTGTGTTATTGTGCCACAACTGAAAGCTGCTTTTGATATTGGGAGATGCCCATCAAAGGCTGTTCATCAAAACTTCTTGTTTATCACTCACGCTCATCTTGACCACATTGTAAGCTTTCCCGCTATTTATAGTGTTTCTCTGCATTCAGTAGTAGATGTACTCAGACAGAGAAATTTAATTTTAAGTATGTAATAATCCATGGGCCTACGCACAACTCTTGGTATAAAAAGCAGACTTTGTTCCATGGCTTGAGTTGAACTTTGAAGCCAGCAGTGACTTTTGTGATATCTTGTGATTCAGGGTGGACTTCCTATGTATATTGCCACTCGTGGCTTGTACGGCTTGAAACCTCCGACAGTCTTCGTACCTCCTTCCATAAAAGAAGATGTAGAGAAGTTGCTTGATGTTCATAGATCAATGAGTCAGGTGGAACTGAATTTGGATCTGATTGCTTTGGATGTAGGTAAATATTCTGTTTTCTTTACATACATTTCTTCTCCATTTTGTTTTCCTATCTCCATGTGTAAAATGTATTGGAAACTTTGCACTCAGGGGAAACATATGAAATGCGGAATGACCTGGTAGTAAGACCAGTTAGAACTCACCATGTTATTCCCAGCCAGGTTTGTTTGCAAATCAGTTCTTTTTATTTCTGTATTTGAAATACCTCGAAACCTTTTATCTCAATTTGAATATGTTGAATACTTACTCTAGACTTGGAAATGTTGAATATCTTCCAAGATTTCAGACTCTGGTTAATGCCTACAACCTTGACATACATGCGAATGTGGTCATATTCAATTTATTGACTTGTTATTTCTTTACTGCGTTCTCCAGGGCTATGTGATATACTCAGTCAGAAAGAAGTTGAAGAAGCAATACATTCATCTACAGGGGAAACAAATAGAGAAACTGAAGAAATCGGGTGTTCAGGTTCATAATTTGTAACATAAGTTTTTGTGATATGAGTGGTGGCTCAAATCTGTTTTCTTGTCTAATGAAAATGTTCATTTGTTAGATAACAGATAGTGTGTTGTGTCCTGAAGTAGCCTTCACAGGAGATACAACATCAGACTTTTATCTTGATCCTCGCAGTGCTGATGCTTTGCGGGCAAAAGTTCTTATAACTGAGGTATAGCTGAATGAATAACATATAAATTGATTCTCATAACCAAGTTCAACCAGTGTCCTTTGTGCATTTTAGCATTTGAGTTATTGATATATTTTTGTCTCAAACTAATTCTTAATTGGTCTTGAAGTTCAGATGAATTATCTTGTAATAATCTCCTTTTAACTCCTTCACTGACCAAAAGTGTAGGTATAGGGTTACATATTAGTTTCCTTACACTGATCTATTCATTGAGGATAGAGGATAGACCCATGAAGGGGAGCCTTGGCATAACTGGTAAAGTTGCTGCCATGTGACCAGGAGGTCACGGGTTCGAGCCGTGGAAACAACCTCTTGTAAAAATGCAGAGTAAGGCTACATACAATAGACCCTTGTGGTCCGGCCCTTCTCAGACCCCGCGCATAGCGGGGAGCTTAGTGCACCGGGCTGCCCTTTATTGAGGATAGACCCAGACTGTAAGTGCTGCAGCTCTGCTGTTTATTACTTTATAAATAAGCTTGTATCTTGATTCCTTTAAAACCTTGTTTGTTGAGTTTTAATCATTATAGGCCTAAAAGGTAAGGCAAAATAGGAAAGGAGAGCAAAGTGGCTTCTTATGTGCATGGTCAGAACAGGAGTTGTGTGGTGTACCTTAATGTCCTAATAGTTCTAATGATTTCATTTTAACTTCCTCTTGTTTCTGAACAATGGAGTTTAATCCGCTAATTTTTACCTTCTTAAATGGTGTACTCTAGGGGAAAAACATGACAAGTTACTGCAATTCATGCATCAAGTATATATAATATTTCACTCCTATTGATTGCATGGCTGTGATTTACAGCCCTAGCATCTTAAGGTGTTAACTGATAACCTAATATGTCCATCTCTATCGGGAAATCTGTAAGCTTTCAAATACACGAACCTCGAGGTTGTAGCAGCAGCAAAAATGGAAGTAATATCCAAAGGATGAAAGTCCATACGGGGGTCTATCGGAAACAACCTCTCTACCTTTTCAAGGTAGGGGTAAGTCTACGTACACACTACCCTCCCAAGACCCCACTTGTAGGATTACACTGGATTGTTGTTGTTGTTGATGATGAAAGCCCATACTGTGTTATGAAATTCCTTGATAGAATTGCTGTGTGTTTAGCAACATATTTGTATGTCAATTACCTGATTATTTTCTGCAATGCCATGAATGTTAGAAACATATCTTCTTCTTTTTTGTTGATAAAGTGTAATCAACTTTTTGAATCCTTTTTTCTTTCTAATGCCCTTTCTTTAGCAGAGTCCATTTAACGCAAGCTGGTTTATCCTTGTAATGTTGATTGGCTTAGTGAAAATGGAATGGTCAAAAGAAAAAACAATTAGAACAATTTCCTCACTTTATGGAAGCATTCTAATGCAGCAGTTAGGATCAAGCTTTAATCTCATCTCTAAGACATAATTTCTGCTTTGACAGGCAACATTCTTGGATGACAACTGCGGCGTTGAGCATGCACGGGAGCATGGTCATACACATCTATATGAGGTATACCTGAGTCATTGGAATACCTACATAAGATTTACCATGATGCTAAATATAGTTCTTCTATCTTTGGCTCGAGCGACGAGCTATACTCCCCCTTTTGACTGTTGGAAGGTATTTGAGAACTGTAGTCAGTTAATTCTTCCAACTTTTGGAATTGCAGATAATGGAACATGCCCAATGGATACGGAACAAAACACTTGTTTTAACCCATTTTTCACCACGCTACAACATTGAGGTAGTCAACTCAGTCTCAACATTAGTGGTTTCAGTTTCTTTCAACTTAATTAGTTTCTCCTAGACTTGGATAATGAGAAGCCTGTATTCTTCTTAAAATTTGGCTTGTTTGGCATTTTTCATTGATTTACAGGACATTCGTCAAGGTGTATCAAAGTTGCAACCCCTGGTATCAGCCAAAGTGGTTGCCTTAACTGAGGGCTTCAAATCAATGCACTTATAGTTATTCTTTTCCTCTTTTTGTAAGAAAACTTACACATGCCTAGTTAGTGAAACTGTGTACAGTTTTGTATGGTTAGTTGTGAGAAATAGAGGTAATTCATGCTCTTTTACAAACTCTTTTACTTTGTACAAGTTTCACCAAGCATCTGTATTATTTTTGACTTAACCAAAATGCTTCATGTGCACATACATGTCTTGCATTCGTTGATTTAGTACAACTATTTACTTGGTCAATTTATGTATACAGTAATTAACCAAGGATAAATTAGTCACTCTCCTAGTTGGCTAGTTCTCTCTACACACCATCCTCCTATATAAAATCATAGGAAAAAGAGAATAAAAATTTTAACACTTACTTTTTGTTTCAAACTATATGAATAATGGCTAATAATTTTTAAAATGTATTCTTTTGTCATTTCGATATAAGGAAAGTTACAACTTGTAACAATTTTAGTGTAGTTTTTTGAGTATTTACATTAATATTATTTGATTTAACTCTGATAATTGGTTATATAATCATATTGACTATCTATAAGTAAATATATAAATTGGGACAGGATGGAGCATTAGGTAAAGAGACGATTTCAACATTTGAACACTGCGTACAAAAGAAAATTTATTTTACACAAAATTTACATGGGAAAACTGCACAGTATAGCTGCTCTAAACAATAATAGCTGGCAAATTGTATATTTTTTTATTATAAATAATGTATAATATACAAAAATTATATATTAGTGTATTTTTTTTACATATTAACTAGCGAATGTAATTATTTTAAATTTACATAAGCTAGATAAAGCGAAGTAGCTGAGGTCGGGCTAATAACTTGAGTCGCCCATGGGCTGATTAGTAGAGGCCTAAGGCCCATTTAGTGTAACCACAACACTGGACTGTAGTGTAGGCCCACACCATATTGTTCGCGTTGTAAACTTTAAACTGAACGAGTAGTGCAAGACTGAAATACGCAGAGTTTTCTTGTTGTTTCTGAAAAAAAAAAAAGAAAAAAAGAACGACTCTCCCATGTCATGCACAAGAAAACAGGCATGAATAAAAATATCTACATATTTGCAGAACAAAAGCACTTGATGCAAAAGATGATTTGATCATGTTTTACGTTGACCTCCAAATGCATCGTGAAACCATGGCGTGTGAAGGTGTTAAAAGGAAATGAACAGAAAACAAACAAAGAAAAAGAGATTAACAGAATTCCCCTGCATTCATAAAAATATCATTTTCCATTACTTCCTCAAACTAGAATAGACATCAGCATTTCATTCTTCATCCTTATTTCTGATCTCCAAATCAAGAAAACAAAGTCAGAGCTACCACGCGCCCAGAAAACCGGGGAAAAAAAGGAAAATGAGAAATGAAAAAAAAGAAGCTAATAACAATTGTAAATCAGCATGGCAGAATATGACCTACCATCACAGTTTACAGATGTACATACATATCCTCTTTTACCTCCAGGCACGAGCGGTGAAAATGAAAGTAATTTGGATCTCTAGACCTGCTACAGAAACAGCTGATGGTAATTATGAGAAACACCACGACCAAAATACATAAAATGAACAAACAAATTCTTGTAGCAGAAAACCTGCACAGCATCTTTAAGTACTGATGAACCGTTTGTTCCTTAGTCGCACGACTTTCATTCTCGCAGAACTACATAGAAGCACACTCCCAGAAAAGGACACAACTTCTGTCCATTTGAAATCTTGGTTTTTAGTTAATAAAAAAGTTAGCAGTTAAAACCAACAGAAACTTGGAAGGAAACAATATGTCTTGCTTGGGTGAAAACAAGAAGGAATCAAGGTTAACGTTGACATATCTCAGAACAATACTATGCCAAGTGTCGATTAACTTTACACTTGCTATACTACTTTTGTCTATAATTAGTTACACAGATGTTGATTTAGAGCATAATGAATCATTAAGAAATGACATCGAATCGAAGAATAACAGTTCAGGGATGTCAAGAGAGGCATACACTTTCATAGAAATAGCAACCAAAAACTCTTCTATAGCTGCTAAAAGAGACAGCCCAATAATTTGATTACACATTTTAAAACTGAGTGCCTTTGATTTACATTTTATCCACAACACCTTGAGATTTTGTAAACTATATTATCTACATCGATCCAATTAAATGTAAATGTCTTTTCCTGCTATGTCCATAAAAAGAAAAGACTATAACTCTTCTCTATACATACAAGGAAGTAAGTCTTCCACCATATTCTAGTGCAAAATAAGTGCAACATGCAATTGGAGGATCCATAAACAGAGAGACAGCATATTATAAGACATTATATACAAATAGCTGTATCTGAATTAATTTACTTTTCTCGGCAAAAAAACATGCCAATATCGAAGTTATCCTGACAACACAAATCATGAAGCTTTATAGTAGCAGCAACAAAAGCCATGAATTGTCTTATCTGTGGGATAGTTGTTGAAGGAGAGGAGCTGCAAATGCAAGCATCATCTTTTGACTTTTGGAGGCAAAGGATGTATGCATCCAACTGTTGCCCTGGAAAATTCACACGTTATGAATAAAACGCTTTGGAAAGAAATGCATACGCTCCCAACAAGACCATCAAAGAGATTGGTAATTCAAATCCACAATATGTCAACATTATGAAAAATACATCATACATTTAAGGTACTAACAATATAAATTTAAATGTCCTCATTTTTACAACAGTAGAAACTAAAAGGAAACTACTTGGGCAAGATATCTGAAACTATAAAGTAATGCATTCAAAAAAAATGGAAGTTTATTTCTTTCCAAGAATATAAGGCTGATAACATAGTTACAATTGCTCAACTGTCTACAGCAATGGAGGTAAGCAACCAATACAAAAATTATAAATGAAACACCTATTCTCATGCTTGTTAATTACAAGGTTATCCAAGGCAAAACACGGATGAGATCCAACCATTGCAAAGAAAGGTGAAAGGATGAAATAAAAAATCAACTGACATGAACACCAGTTCCAGCAGAAATTAAAGTCCTCAGCTCAGCTAAATGTTCATCATTTGAAATATGGAGCGAGATGCGAAGATTCGTTAACAATGCTTCTTGGTCCCAACTTAAGGGACCGGAAGCATACAATGCCTCCAAAGTGCAGCGATAAGCATGTAACTCCAAACTATGAATACTTGCTGCTACTTTCTCTGGTGAAGAAAGAGAGTGTCTTTCCTCCTCATCTGCTGAATTTCGAAAAGACTCTGCATCACTGCAAAGAAGCTCAGCTCCTTGGCAATAAACTTCTACTGGAGAACAGTTAGAGAATTCATCGTTGATACTACAACTACCAACAGAACAGGCATCGCTATGAGAATCACTAGATTCTGTACTTGTGGTAAGGAAATAGCCAACTGAACCACTTCTTTTGGTTTGCCTCAATGCGCAATATCCATCAGATACATCGTTCAATGAATTATGCACATACTTTTCATCTGTTCTATTCTCTTTGCACTTAGCACTAACATTGACCTGTCCCTTAAAGGCAGCTGTCACCACTCTCCGTCTCTTAAAAGCTCTCTCGGTTGCCTCTAAATCCTGAATGTTTCTAGAGGTTTCAGTTTTAGTGAGGGCAACATGGGATGAACTATTCAGCAAGCTAATACTATGAGACTTCCTCAATTCAGTACACTCTAAATGATCGTCCCCAAGAAATTTAAGAGACAGGACCTTGCTCACTTTTTTAGAAGGTATTACAGCAGAAAGGTGATCACACAGTCCAGATCCCTAAAAGAAGAAACAAACATGTAGTCAACAAACACATCATTAGAGATCAATTATTTTCAACCAAACAATATAAGGAATGAAGAAAAAACGATAAAGGATAAGTGGAACTCAAACAATAAAGCGAAAAAGGGTGAAATAAAACTGGGAAGTTGTATACTTCTATTAGACACCATGCAACCGAGGAGATTGGGGAAAAAAATCACAATGAAATGAATTGGGAGCATTAGGTTTGGGGAAAGGGAGAGGAGGGGAGACTATAAACTCACCTTCCCAATCAAGTCCTCTTCCTCATATAGCACTCTGGTCTTTGATCTGTGCACGCAAAGCTCCTTCAGGCGACGTACCAAATAGTAGTCTCTATCCAGAACCTTAACAATTGTGGCAGTTGATTCGTCAACAACTCGACCAATTTCCTCATTATCCACACATGGTGTACAAGATCTGATATCCTTCCTCGACACCCTCTCAATCCTTCCCCTGCTTTCCATTCTTGTGTCCACGCTATTCTTCCACTTTTTCATAATAGCGAACCTTTTCATCTATTTTCTATAGTATTTATGTTAGTTATTATTTCTATAGTTTCTGACCATGATACTTATATATTATCTTTTTGTCTCTTAGAGTCGAGGTCTATCGAAAACAGCTTATTTATCCCTTGGATAGGGGTAACTAGGAGTGTTTATGGTTCGATTTGGATTAGAACCAAACCAAACCAATTAAGTTGGTTTTTTCTCGATTTGGTTTATGCTGAGTCTCGTCGGTTTTCGGTTTTTTCGATTATTTATCGGTTTTTTCTTCACTATAAGACATACACTACCAAACACAATTCCGGCGACTACATTTTCAACGTAACAATATCAAACAATTGCCCTTTGAGAAATCTATGATTTACCAAGATATGTTGATGATAATTGAATCAAATAGTGATGAATAATTTAAGGAATCAATTAAAAATGGATTATTTTTAACATGAAATGCATTCTTACACTTGACAAAAGAAACTACCAATCAATCTAGAATATAAAGGCAAAGAACTGTACCAATAGTGCAAACGATTAACATTTACCATACAATTTTAGAAACTTTGTACAAATACATATATATATATATATATATATTATATATATATATATATATAATATATATATCTATATTGTGAGNTTGAAATAGCTATTTTTATTGTCGGTTTGGTTCGGATTTTTTTGGTTATTTTTTATTAAAACCAAAACCAAACCAAATGCGTAATAAAAAAATTTGAAATAGCTATTTCTATTGTCGGTTTGGTTCGGGTTTTTTTTGGTTATTTTTTATTAAAACCAAAACCAAACTAAATTTGATCGGTTTTTAAAATTCAAATTCAAAACCAAACCAAACTAAAAAGTATCGATTTCTTTGGTCGGTTTGGTTTGGATTTGGCTTGGTTCGGTTTTTCGGGTTTTTATGAACACCCCTGGGGGTAAGGTCTGCCTACACTCTACCCTCCCAGACCCCACTTGCGAGATTTTACTGGGTTGTTGTTGTTGTAGGGTAGTATCAGGTATTATAGGTTTTTTTTTAATCTTTTAAGTGATGCACCCACTTTAGCCCCTTTACAATATTGAATTTAAGAAAATGAGTGTAAAAGACAAATCTTTTACGTGTAAAAAAATCTCCCATGTGTAAAAAAAGAGTTAAGGTTATAAAACTAAAAACAAATTTGTAAAGAGTCAAAAAACTAATTGACCCATGTAATTGTCCAAAATAAAACAGATGGTTTTCTATGTAGTGTATAGCCTAAATTTAAGTTGCATTTTATTCCATCTTCTTCGTTTTATGTGATTGTGTTTGACCATATATAGAGTTTAAGATATTAATTTGGCTGAATACATGGGCAGCCCCTTAAACTTGATCAACTTTTTCATTTAGGTACCTCTACTAAAGCTTGTACCTATTGAACACTTAATGTTAGTTGAAAACGTGTTAATTAAACACAAGTTGCTGACATGGCAACTAGCGTGTATCTCACCTCTTCTGCGAACGTGAAGATACATAATTTTAAAATTTTTATGTTTTCAGTTCTTTCTCCTTTAATTTATCTCTGTCACTACAATCACCCCACTACCGTATAGCTCTTCTTATGCCTTCGCTGTATCCACCAACATCAATAAACATCAGTTGACAGCTCCATAGATCACCCTTAAAACACACAACCACCGAATTCAGCCACTAAATAAACACCAATCATTCCCCTCATTCTCTCTAAAACCACCATCCTCTGATTACCCATATACAATAACTCCATCAACCCCACGGTCATAGACCCACATGCTCTGCACCCCACAACCTCAAATCCATTAGATTACAAATAATATTAAGAAATCTCAAAGATTCAGAAGGAAACGCCAAGAACCCACCCAAAAAGGCTCCTTCAAATCTTAATTTTCTCCACACTCCCTTCTAAGTTGCATCAATTTGACTTGTTTTTAAAGTTGCTTTGATTTTTAGTTTTTTATGGGGTTGAAAGAGCGGTGCAATGGAGTGATTCTGAAGGTGAAGATTTGTATTTAACGTATATGAATTTATGGGTTTACAGGGGGTTATGGTGCATCCATGATAAGGAAGGTTAGGAAGACAAACAATAGAAGAAGAAGAAAAAGATAGGAAAAGAAAGATGAATGATTTGTTTGCAGGTGGTTTCAATGGTGGAAGAGAGGACGTTGAAGAAACAACGAAAAAAGGCTGGGTTTGTTGATGCAAACGCAGAATAATTTTTGTCTTTTTCATTAAGCTGCCACATGTCTTTATTTTATTTGTTCATTGCCACTTCATTAGCGTTTGAGCTGCACGCACACGGTCTTTTTATCAAGTTGTTCTCGAAGGGTTCAACTGGTACAATTTGAATATACTTTTTTTTGAGCAAACAAGATATATATATATATATATATATATATATATATATATATATATNCAAAACGACAAGAAAATTTTGAGGCACCAAATCTGTTGAGGCTAAAATAGCAAGAGAAGTAAGCACACACAAGTGAGTTTGAGCTAAAATCCTGCCCTACCCCTGCCCTGCCCCATTTACTATTTTCTGAAAATGTGTTTTGACCCGTCCCGCCCTGCCCTGCCCCATTAAGACTTTGCCCTGCCCTGCCCCATTAAGGTTTTGCCCTGCCCCGCCCCGTCCCATTTGCCATCCCTACTGAGAAAGAAGGATATGTATATTTTTTTTTGAGCAAACAAGATATATATATATTAATACTTAAGGAGGATGAAATACATTGTTTCCAAACATAGTGTCTCTAAGGACACTTTGATTTTCTAAGCTTGCCAATGTATTGCAAGCATCATACGATAGTTTTTTTAACAAAAATACATTCATTTAGCAAGTCTTTTTCCACAACACATTTAACATAGGATGGTGGTTCCACAAAAATCTTCATTCCTTCTTGTTCCTCCTTTGCCTTCTTGACCAGTTGATGTGCTACATTATTCCCCTGCCTAAAGTTGTGCCGAAGGATTATCCCCTTCTGTTGGTGCATTGACCACCTGCAAGCATTAACAATGTCATAATACAGTATGTTTCCTTGGAGTATCGCTTGTATGACCTCCACTGAGTCTGATTCAATTTCTAGTGGATATAAATTCCATTGCTTAGCCATTTTCAGGCCTTCCAGTATTGCTTTGAGCTCAGCCTCTAATGATCCTCCTGCATATGTAGATTTACCAAAGCCTACGATCCAGTGTCCTTTAAAGTTTCTAAAAATGCCTCCTAAACCACTTTTTTGTGTAACGACATTATGGCTAGCATCTATGTTAAATTTTATCCAACCTTGTAGTGGTTTGTGCCATGCCACCTTAATAGTGGCTTTTGGGGGGTTATGTATGCTTCTTTCAGTGAGTAGCTTGTATTCAGTGGCCTTTTTATAGACAAAATTAAAATTGATTATAGAGCAGGTGTTGTTGTGATTGTTATTATTCCTGTTTGTCCAAGTGTGCCAAATTATGAAAGGCAGGAAGGTGTCCCAATTGATAAGGCTATGCGGAATAGTATAGTTGAAATTTCTTAGTTGAATTAGCCAGTGTACCTCGTTATCTTTATAGTGATGATGTAGTCTCATTCTATCCCAAAGAGGCTTAATGGCCTTACAATGTATGAAGATATGATCATTGGATTCTTCTTCATTGTTCCTACATACTAGGCACATTTCATCTATGTTCAAACCAATTCTGGCTAGGTATTGTCTACAAGGGATCCTATTGTGGAGGCATTGCCAGAAGAAGTACTTAATCTTGTTGGGACAGTTTAGCTTCTAAATCCATTGAAAATCATCTTTTATATTATTGGAGGATTCAAGAAGGTTAAAACAAGTTTTTGAGGTGAAAAATCCTTTGGTAGTTAGAGACCATATAGGAATATCACTTTTAGGACCATTTCTCCGGATTCTGACTTTTTCTATAACCTCCTTTATGTTGTTAGGGATGTCAATAGATAATCTATCAAAATTCCAATTATTATCTAAAAATATATGCTTAATATTAATAGTATACTCATCTTGTAGTAAAGGGCCTTCCACCTTTGCTCTAAGGGTTCCAATCCCAGGTATTCAATTTGCATCCCATATATTAATGTTGGAAAGGATGTGGGGGGACCAAGTAATACCTTTGCTACATAATTCCCAACCTTTTTTTATGCTTTTCCAAATAAAAGAATTTTTATTGACAGCCTTTGAGGAAGCATAATTGGAGATTAAGAGGGTCGCCCAAGGGGATGTGGGATTTGTGAGCATTCTCCAAACCATACTAGCCAAAATGCAAAGGTTCTTTGAGTTTGCACTATGGTTTCCTAGACCCCCACTAGATTTGGGTTGGCATATGGTAGACCATTTTATAAGGTGTAACTTTCTCATATCACTAGTAGTACCCCAAATGAAATCCCTTTGCACCTTATCAATGCTTTTCAGTGTCTTCTTAGGTAGTAAAGTATACTGCATATAATGATTGGGAATTGAATTTAGGCAAGAAAGGGCTAGGGTGGTTCTTCTTGCAATATTAAGAAAATTTATTTTCCAAGTTGCTAACTGGGATCTCATCTTATCAATAATGAATTGGTAATCTCTTGGTCTAGGGGTGCTGTTTAATATAGGGAAACCTAAGTAAGTCCCAAAAGATTCACTCTTCCTAATACCTAGTATACTAGTAATTTCCATTATGTCTTGGTCCTTGCAGTTTTTTGAAAATAAAATTTTGGATTTATCTGGATTAATCTTTAGTCCAGACATTTTACTAAAACAATCAAGACCTTCCTTAATGGAGTAACATGACTTCTTATTAGCTATTGCCATTAAGGTAAGGTCGTCTGCAAAGAACAAATGAGAAAATTTTAGACTTCTCCCACTAGTGGTTATAGGGTCCCACTTCATTAAGTCTACTTGATAGTGGATATACCTAGAAAGCATCTCAAGACAAAGGATAAATATATAGGGAGAAATGGGATCCCCTTGTCTAATACCCCTGGTAAGCTCAAAAGAATTTGTGATTGAGCCGTTGACCAGGACTGAAATTGAGCTAGTAGAAATGCAATTCAAAAGGAGTTTGGAGAATTTGGGTGGGAAATTGAAGTATTGAAGAGTGTAGTGAATAAAGGACCATTCAATACTATCAAAAGCCTCCAAATCAATTTTCAGCAGCATTTGACCTTTTTTACCTTTCAATTTCCTCAAGTTTGAAACAATGTCTTGAATAATAACAACATTATCAGAGGCTCTTCTATTTTTTAGGAAGCTTTCTTGATAAGGGCTGATGATGTTATTAAGAAAAGGTTTTAGTCTATTTGCTAAGATCTTTGTCACTATTTTATAAATTGTATTACATAAACCAATAGGTCTAAAATTTCTTATGTTATTGGCATTAGGAATCTTAGGTTTGAGACATAAGAAGGTTTTATTAATAAAAGGTGGAATTGCTTGGTTTTCAAAAATGTTATTACAGAGGTTAACCACAGAAGGGCCTATGGTATTCCAATACCTTTGATAGAAAAAGGGATATATACCATCCGGCCCCGGAGCTTTAAAGGGTTTAAGAGAGAACAAAGCTCTCTTGATTTCAATTTCTAACAAGGGACCGTCTAGTGAACAAAGATCAAATTGGCTAGCGTGTGAGCTAGGATGCAAGGGGTTAAAACTACTGTTTACTTAATGAGTAGTGGTAAACAGAGTTTTAAAGTAGCTGGTAACATGGGATATAACACTAAGAGGGTCATTGATCCAATTACCTGTATCATCCTTAAAATAATTAATTTTGTTACACCTCCTCCTATTAGTGGCACAGATATGGTAATACTTGGTGTTAGTGTCACCCTCGTTAAGCCACATTATCCTAGATCGAATTTTCCAGTAGTCTTCTTCAATTACAAGAAGATTGTTGTATTCATTTTTTAATTCTTTTTCCAGAGTTTGAAGGAAAATACTAGTTGTGTAGTGGCTAGAGTTTTGGGTTCCATTTAGGCGAGCCAGTAGGTTACGCTTTTTTCCCATAAGATCTCCAAATTTTTTGGTTTTCCATCTCTTAATACAATCCACAAAATTATGATAATTACTAAGGTAATTAGGTTCACACCATATTTTGGTCACTAGGGGTTGGAATTCCGGATGTTTACACCAATATGTTTCAAGCCTAAAGGGTTGTTTATGAATTAATCTAGTTTTTGGAATAAGTTCTACTAAAATAGGATTGTGGTCCGAGTGGGTCTTAGGTAGGTGAATTATGGAACTATTGGGAAATAATTCAATCCATTTATCATTACCAAATGCTTTGTCTAACCTTTCCATAATTAGACCTTTTCTCTTATGTCTATGATTCGACCAAGTGAACTTACAACCCTTAAAGCCAAGGTCGACTAGATTACAGTTGCTAACTTTAGACCAAAGAAAATTTGCCCTAGAATTTTTGATAGGTCTACCACCAAATTTGTCACTAGTAGAAAAAACATCATTGAAATCCCCTCCCACCATCCAGGGACCTATATGGTTTCTACTAATATATTCTAAGTTTTCCCACATAGCATTCTTGTTTGAATCAAAGTACTAGCATAAATGGTACTAAATAGCCAAAGTTTACGTATAGGGAGTACCTCAATAGTTGCATGTATTTTCTGATTCCTACGAACAAAATTCTGGACAGTGACCACCTCATGGTTGTACAGAATTACAATCCCCCCTGCTTGGCCATCCGATGGAACTTCTATCATTTCTGTAAATCCAAACTCATTGAGCAGTTCCACGTGATTTCCCATTCTAGTTTCCAGAAGAGCTACCATGCACGGTCTGTGAGTGTCAACCATTTCCCTAAAGTTTCGCCTAAAGTTTTCATTGTTACCCCCTCTTATATTCCAGATGATAATGTTTGTGGGACGATTCATAGAAACATTAAGGTTTTGGTTTGGTGGTTCCCCGTTTTCCCTCACGTTCCCCACTATGGGGTTCCTTCTTAGGGCTGGCACAAGTATTATGGCCCTGTTCCCCACAATAGGGTCCTGTGGTGTCCTGATGTCCATCGAGCATTTGTATAATGCTAGAGGGCAGTTGAGTATGTGCCTCTTCTCCTGCATCTCCGGAAAGAGAAATACCTTTACCCCGTCTAGATTTGAGAACTCTAGGATTTGTTCTAAGATTATATTGAGTGGCTCCCCTTCCTCCATTTCTGCCTCTACTGGACCTTGATTTTGGGCTTGTTGGTGAGGTGGTGAGGGTGGTTGTTGGGGTGGCTGAGGGAAATACTGCTCTTGGGTTGGTGGTGGATTTTTCCAGGGCATGAAAATAGGATTGAGATGGGTTAGTGTTTCTAGAGGAAAGAAGGGCATGTCCACTAGGGCATTCTGTGGGTATATGGGGTTGAAATGGGGAGGTAAGTTCCACTGGTTTCTCATTGCATGTATCAGTTGAGGGTTCGTTGAGGGATCTAGGGGTTGTAGTATGTTGTTTAGCCACATTTGATTGAGATAGTTGTTCATGGCTAGTCTCATGCCCCTCCGTTACTAGTTGGGTTAAGTATTGCGTGTTGTGAAGAATGACCACAGACTCCTGGCCGTTGATTTGCAGATTGAAGGACACTGCATGTCCATTAGACCCATTTCCATTCATGAAACTGGTTGGTAATCTTGTGCTTGTGGTGGTTGGACATATATTACCTGAGGGTTGCCTACTTGTGGTGGGAATGGTGGTAGATTTTCCATGGCTATGGCTCTGTGTTGCCTTAGAATTTGAATTAGCCTGGGTCGTCTCCTTATAGTGGGAGGGATTCTGGGCATTTTGAGAAGATGAGGGGATATCAAAGGTTGCTAGCTTTGGTGTGTGGGGAGGGCTAGAGAAGGATTGAGTGGGATTGGGTAGTAGGCTAATGATTTGTTGTTCTTTTTGCATGTCCTTTGGTTGCCCTACACTATGGTTTATAGGGGTTTCTTCCACCGGAGTAGTATCCATAGAATGGGTAATTTGATTGGCCAAGTGTGAGGCTTGGCTATTTTCCTTTGCCATTTGGCATGCATGCTCAGGTAGATGGAGATTATGGGATCCTAAGGCAATGATTTTGTCTAGATTTTCAATTAAGGTAGTGTAATTACCAAAAGGGTTGTGTTTATTGGTAACCGGATTGGCGGGGGCAGTATTAGTAGGGAGGGTAGTAGGGTCATTTCCTCTTAATTCTTGCATGGGAGGATTATCCATTTTTGTTAGATGAGACATGTTAAAATCCAACATGGCACTATCTCCGTTAGTGTTGGACATATGTGCATTTGCATGTATGTTTTGTTTAGCATTAAGATTTTTTTTAATAATGTTTTTTTCATAGGTGGTTTCTTCCAAAACCATGGGCTCATTTTCAAGAGTATTAAAAATATTTTTAACTGGGAGAGGAGTGGAGGTTTTGACAGTGGTTGCCGGATTCCTTAACTTGGTGTTATCCGTATTAGAATTCCCATATTTTTGTTCTGTAGAACTATGGGGATCTTTAGGGTCCTTAGATTTGTATTGTAAGTATCTGGTATCAAGATACTTACCTGTACTAGCATTAAACATTTTTACTAGGATAACTGGACCTTTGGGGTTATGGATTGGCCTGGTGGCTTGTTGTTGCGAGCTTCTCTGTGCTGGCCTTTTCCCCTTGTTGAAAGAGACTGTTGTCTACTCCTCCTCCTCGTTTTGGTCCATAGTTATACCAGTAGCTTGTGTTTCAGTGCTCTCATTGTTGGCTGTGACATCTATTTTGACGAACGAGCATTGGTTTTTTGTGTGACCCAACCTGCCACAGACGGTGCATGGTAGGTTCTCACCCTCGTAGTGGATTTGTTGTTTATGTTGGCCTACGTTTAGGAATTGCTGGACTGGTATTTCCGGAGGTAGTTCCACACATAACCTTGAATATCTTCCCCTTAGTGTAGTTGAGGTACAAACGTCTACCTTTAGTAATCTACCTATTGCATTGCCAATCCTTCGTAATATTTCTCCATCATAGAATTCCGTAGGCAATTGTGGTAGTCTAATCCAGACGGCCGTTGTTGTCAACTTTTTGTTGGAGGCTACAAAGTTTGGTTTCCACCTAGAGATGGAAAGGAAGTGACCATTAATAAACCACGGGCCATGTTGGATGGCCTTCTCCATGTTGTCCTTTCTTTTGAATTTGATTATATAATAATCTTCCCCCAAGTCAATCATTTGGAGATCCTCCAATGGTCTCCAAAGCTCTTGGATTTTCTTTTGCAGGTAGTGGTACATCATACGTTTGCCCACTAATTTGACTATGATTGCATTCTTCCAAGGTTCATAAATCCTTTGTCTATCCTCCTCCGTTAAGGCAATAGCTTTTATACCTTTTGTAGAGTATGGTTTCAGATTGACATCCCTCTCTTCCCCTTGGGAGACATCAGTTAGTTCTATGTCCTTGGGGAATAGATTTGCATCAAAGTTGGTAGGATTGGAGGTTATCAGCATGTCCTTGAAGGATGGTTTTGTATCCAAACTGGGTTGTTTGGAAGAATCCTATTCGATATCCGGTGGTTTGGGTGGTTTTTGGCTTGGAGATTCATTGTTTTTGGATGTCATTGGTGAACAGGAGAGAGAGCTTCTGTCGTCAATTTCCAACTTTAATAATCAATTTGAATATACTTCAAGTGTTCAATAGGAACAAACTCTAGTATAAGTGTCTATGTGAAATTTTTTGACAAGTTTAAGGGGCTACGGATGTATTCAGCCTATTAATTTCAATTTTATAATTGATGGAAGAGAATATTAAAGTAGTGGTTGAAAAGAGAGCAAATATCGCATCAAAGTTAAAGCATGAATTTAAATTATTGAAAGTTGTGAATGTTGTATAAAAATAAATTTGTGTTAATGTTTTAGAATTTCAAAATAGAAAGAAAAACGGTGCACTAAGCTAGGGAAGTGCCGAACCACAAAATATTTATTGTATGCAGCCTTAACCTGCATTTCTACGAGAGGTTGTTTCTATGGCTCAAACTCGTGACCTCCTGGTCACATGACACTCACGAAATAGGAATCATTGAATATCTCAATTTTTATTTCAAAGATCCTGGGTCCAGAATTATAAATTACTAGTAGCTATTAATGTGAACAATCTGAAGATTTAGCTAAAAATGCAATTTGGTTTTCGATTATCTACACCTTTATTATGTAGGAAAGTTCAAACCAGTGACCAGTTTAGTCAAGGGTTGATGATGGATATAAGTTTATGTTGCATGAAATCAACCTTTTATCTTCTTTTTCTTTCCCTTAGAGGTCAATCTTGTTGTTTTCAAACTTGATTCTCTATCCCTTGTTCTGAAGTTATTTCAAGAATCCAACTAATGGTGTGATGTTGCAGTTTGCATCTTGTACGAAGCGATAACACGTCTGTATACGGTAAAATCATGTACCCCCGATTTTGTGGGCTCGAGGGCTCACATCGAGGAACAGAGGCTTGCATCGAGGGATAAACTCAGTATGGGCCGGGTTCGAGTTCGAGGGCAGAACATAAGGATCGAAGATCGAAGTGCACGATGAGTACCGAAGCCGAGTATGACCAACCCCGAGATGGAGCCGTTATGAGTTTGTAACAGAATGAGCAAGATTCCCGCCACGTCCCCACGATCATGCGTAAATTTCGGAATAGATTTGTACGAGTTAGTACTAACCTTACTGTAAATAGAAATGTACCTTATTTAGGGTTTCCCTACTATATAAAGGGGACCCCAATCATTTGTAACCATCATCAATCACTGCCAGAAGAATATGCTCTCTTACTTTTTGGCTTATTGCTCACCAGAATTGTCCTTTAACTTTATTGTTCTTACTTTATTGTTTTTGACCTACCTCGAGGCCACCTTAGCTCGAGGTCGAGACCGGCTTGCATACTGGTTTGATTTCACTTACTTCTTTCATTTATATGTTAGATTTCTTGGTTATTAATTATTATTGGACTAAATCACATATCTTTAAAACCATTAACAAGTTTAATTTTTACTCGTATTTTCGAGGTAAACAGCTTGGCGCCCACCGTGGGGCTACAGATAATAGTGGTTATTTCAGTAATGATTCTGATAACACACGTTATTTTTACACTTGTTCTTGTCAAGAATTTTTTGTTCTCAGGATAAAACATGTCAAACTCACAAAGCGCACCTGTACACGGCGATGATGGTCTTGGATTTCACGAGGAAAATAACAATGTAGCTGCTCCGGGAGCTGGTGTACCACCGATTAACCCTGGGGAAGTGCCAAATATGGAACCAGTCGATGTTAGTTCACACATAGCTTTGAATACGGATTTAGGTGCAGATCCCGGAGGAAGTGTGTGCAGGGAAGCCCGATTTGGTGGCCAAGGAACACATGGTATAGGAGATGGGGGAGTTAGCTTCCAAGTAATATTCGAGATGTTACAAGCTCAACAGATTGCTATCGCTCAGCTTCAAAGTCAGCATAAAACTCCAAGTGTGGTCGAACCAGAAGTCACTCGCCGAACGGAACTAGTGCCAGAGAGATCGAACGGGAATGGCTCGGGGGCTGATCCCACGATTATGAGGATGCTCGAGGAACTCACCAAGAGAATCGAGTCAGGGGAGAAAAATATTGAGGATAATGACAAAAAAGTGGAGACTTATAACTCCCGTGTTGATCAAATACCGGGGGCACCCCCGGTCTTGAAAGGTTTGGATGCCAAGAAATTCATACAAAAGCCATTCCCTCCGAGTGCGGCTCCGAAGCCCATCCCTAAAAAGTTCCACATGCACGATATACCTAAATACAACGGAACGAGCGATCCTAATGAACACATTACCTCGTACACTTGCGGGATTAAAGGGAACGACTTAAATGACGACAAGATCGAGTCAGTATTGTTGAAAAAATTTGGGGAAACTTTGTCAAAGGGAGCCATGATTTGGTATCACAACTTGCCACCGAATTCTATCGATTCATTTGCTATGTTAGCAGACGCCTTCGTGAAAGCACATGCAGGGGCCATGAAGGGTTGCGGTAAGGAAATCAGACATTTTTAAGATACGACAGAGAAATGATGAGATACTAAGGGAGTTCGTATCCCAATTTCAAATGGAGCTAATGGAATAACCACCGTTCTCGGATGATTGGGCAATACAAGATTTTATGTAGGGGTTGAACGAGCGGAGTTCGATCGCGTCACGACAGTTGAAGCAAAATCTAGTCGAGTATCCAGCCGTGACTTGGGCAGATGTACATAATCGTTATCAGTCGAAGATCAGGGTCAAAGACGACCAGCAGGGAGCCCCCTCGAGCTCAGTTCATCCAAATAGATTGGCGGTTAAGGCCCCAAGGGATACATAAAGGGAACCGAGATCGAATAGGGAACGGTATCATCCATATGTCTCGGAACAAAGAAACAACAGTTCGGAGCTCAATCCTCCTCATGATCGGAGAAACGATCGAGGACAGAATCCTCGGCGACTTATGAGTAATCATGGTTTTGATAAACATACCGATCCCGCGGAAGCACCTCGGTTGTCGGAGTATAATTTTAGTGTAGATGCATCGGGGATCATGTCAGCTATTGGAAGAATCAAAGACACCAGGTGGCCCAGGCCTATACAAACCGATCCTTCTCAAAGGAATCCAAACTTGATGTGTAAATATCATGGCACACATGGCCACAAGACCGAAGACTGTAGGCAGCTGAGGGAGGAGGTAGCTCGATTGTTCAACGAGGGTCATCTCCAAAAGTTTCTCAGTGATCGAGCTAAGAACCACTTCAGGGAAAGAGATGCAAACAGAAAAAATGATAGGAAGAACTGCAACATGTAATTCATATGATTGTTGGCGGCGTCGATGTTCCACAAGGGCCTATATTCAAACGCACCAAGGTGTCGATCACCAGAGAAAAACGGACTTGAAGTTAGTTGCCCGAGGGCGTCCTATCATTCGATGACGAGAAAGCAGAAGGCATATCTCAACTGCACAATGACGCCCTGGTAATTTGTATTTTGTTAAATAAATTTCAATTTAAATGTGTTCTAGTGGATCCAGGTAGCTCAGCAAACATAATCAGATCGAGGGTCGTAGAGCAGCTCGGCCTACAAGACCAAATTGTACCTGCATCTCAAGTCCTAAATGCCTTCAATATGGCAAGCGAAACAACAAAGGGGGAGATAATCCTGCCAGTGAACGTGGCCAGGACCATCAAAGATACAAAATTCCATGCCATCAAAGGCGACATGAGATATAATGCACTACTCGGGAGGCCATGGATCCACAACATGAGGGCAGTACTTTCAACCCTTCATCAGATGATGAAATTCCCAATAGTGGATGGTGTGAAAACTGTTTACGGAGAACAACACGCTACAAAGGAAATGTATGCAGTCGATGAGGTGACACCGATACTAGTGCCTTCGACCTTGGGAAAATCGATCACCAAAGATAAGCAAACAGCAAAATAGCAATCACCGCCCCCATCCTCGACTGAATCGGAGGAACAGGTAACCGAAGAAGAAGAAGAGGATTTCCTTACTCCTCGAACTTTCATTGTTCCCGAAGAGTTAGATGCAACCAAGTCAACGGTCGAGGAACTGGAACAGGTCATACTGATCGAGTACATGCCCGAGAAAAAGATATACCTGGGAACGGGATTAACCCCCGAACTAAGAAAAAACTCATTCAATTTCTTATTGATAATATGGATTGTTTTGCTTGGTCCCATTTAGACATGACAGGGATCCCACTGGAAATAACAACACACCGGCTAAGCCTCGACCTTAGGTTCAAACCAGTAAAGCAAAAATGGAGGCCCCAGTCCGAGGTGAAGCATGCATTCATAAAGGATGAGGTAACTAAACTTCTTATAATAGGGTCTATTCAGGAGGTAAAATACCCCGTATGGTTAGCCAACGTAGTTGTAGTCCCTAAAAAGGGGAACAAACTTAGAATGTGCGTAGATTATAAGGATTAGAACAAGGCATGCCCTAAAGACTCTTTTCCACTGCCTAACATCGATCGCATGATCGATGCCATGGCCGGCCACGAGATCCTTACCTTTCTCGACGCCTACTCCGGGTACAATCAAATTCAGATGAACCCGAAGGACCAGGAGAAGACCTCGTTTATTACTAAGTTTGGAACGTACTGTTACAATATAATGCCCTTCGGGCTAAAAAATGCTGGAGCTACATACCAACGCTTAGTTAACAGAATGTTCGAGGAACATATAGGGAAATCAATGGAAGTTTACATTGACGATATGTTTGTTAAGTCCCTGCGTGCAGAGGACCCTTTAACTCATTTGCAGGAAACATTAAAAATCTTGAGGAAGTATAACATGAAGCTTAACCCAGAAAAATGTGCCTTCGGGGTCGACTCGGGCAAGTTCCTCGGCTTCATGGTATCAAATCGAGGGATCGAAATCAACCCAGACAAGATTAAGGCCATCGAAGATATCACTATAGTAGATAGTGTGAAAACCATACAAAGGTTAACAGGACGGATAGCCGCCTTGGGTCGATTCATTTCGAGGTCATCGGATCGAAGCCGCAGGTTCTTTTCCTTGCTCAAAATGAAAAAAGGATTTCGCATGGACCCTGGAATGCCAGCAAGCATTGGAGGAATTGAAGCGATATTTATCGAGCCCACCTCTGCTTCACACTCCAAAGGTAGATGAAAAGCTTTACTTATATTTGGCAGTGTCCGAGATAGCGATAAGTGGGGTATTAGTTCGAGAAGAGCAAGGTACGCAATTCCTTGTTTAATATGTAAGTCGGACTTTAGGAGATGCTGAAACTAGATACCCGCACTTAGAAAAATTAGCACTTGCACTAATAAGTGCATCTAGAAAGCTAAAGCCATATTTCCAGTGTTACCCAATATGTGTGTTCACTACTTACCCTCTCTGAAATGTTTTGCACAAGCCTGAGTTATCGGGCCGATTGGCCAAATGGGCTGTCGAACTTGGCGAACACGATATCGAATATCAACCCCGAACGACCATCAAGTCTCAAATCTTAGCTGACTTCGTGGCTAATTTTACACCAACCCTCGTGCCCGAAGTGGAGAAAGAACTTCTGCTAAAATCGAGTACGTCATCGGGGGTATGGACCCTCTTCACGGACGGTGCCTCAAATGTGAAAGGGTCCGGGCTTGGAACCGTTTTGAAGCCACCTAGATGTAGCACTATTAGAAAATCTATTAAAACTTCTAGGTTGACTAATAATGAGGCAGAGTATGAGGCTATGATTGCAGGTCTCGAGCTAGCTAAAAGCTTTGGGGCCGAAGTCATTGAGGCCAAGTGCGATTCTTTGTTGGTGGTGAACCAAGTAAACAAAAGCTTCGAAGTTCGAGAGGATAGGATGCAAAGATATTTGTACAAGTTACAGGTAACCTTGCACCGCTTCAAGTAGTGGACTCTAGATCATGTGCATCGAGAACAAAATAGTGAGCTAACTTAGGGTCATCAGTTGAAAACGATGATATTGTCCCGGGGACCGGGGACCGTCATCCAGTTATCGAGATCTGTGGTCAAAGAGGGTCATGCGGAGATAAATTCTACAAGTTTGACTTGGGATTGGAGGAATAAGTATATCGAATATTTGAAAAATGGAAAGCTCCCATCAGATCATAAAGAGTCGAGGGCTCTACGAACCAAGGTTGCTAGGTTCACATTGGATGAAGGTGGAACATTATACAGGAGGACGTTCGATGGACCATTGGCGGTATATTTGGGGTCGGGAGACACCAATTATGTTCGATGGGAAATCCACGAAGGCACTTGTGAGAATCACTCCGGCGCTGAATCTTTAATTCGTAAAGTTATTAGAGCAGGATATTACTGGGATAGCATGGAAAAAGACACTAAGGAGTTTGTTAAAAAAAGTGATAAATGTCAAAGGTTGGCACCGATGATTCATCAGCCCGGAGAGCAACTTCACTCAGTCCTGTCCCCGTGGCCTTTCATGAAATGGGGAATAGATATCGTCGGCCCTCTACCAACGGCCACAGGTAAAGCTAAATTCATTTTGTTTATGACTGACTACTTTTCTAAATGGGTGGAAGCACAAGCCTTCGAGAAGGTCAGAGAAAAAGAAGTTATTGACTTCATTTGGGACCACATCGTGTGTCGATTCGGGATACCTGCCGAAATCGTATGCGACAACGGCAAGCAATTCATCGGCAGCAAGGTAACGAAGTTCCTAGAAGCACAAAAAATAAAAAGGATTTTATCAACACCATATCATCCGACTGGGAACGCACAGGCCGAGTCAACAAACAAAACTATCATTCAAAACTTAAAGAAGAGGTTGGATGATGCAAAAGGAAAATGGAGAGAAGTTCTACCCAGGGTTCTTTGGGCGTATCGAACAGCATCGAAGTCCAGCACGGGGCGACCCTATTCTCGTTAGTATACGGCTCCGAGGCCTTGATTCCGATCGAGGTCGAGGAACCCAACGCCAGATTTTGACATGCATCGGAGGAGTCAAATCACGAGACTATGAATACCAGCCTCGAACTACTAGATGAAAAACAAGAAGCTGCACTTATTCGGATGGCAGCGCAGAAACAAAGGATCGAGAGATATTATAATAGAAGGACTAACCTTCGACACTTCGGAATTAGGGACTTAGTTCTAAGGAAAGTCACCCTCAATACTCGAGACCCGAATGAAGGGAAACTGGGCCCGAATTAGGAAGGACCATACCAAGTCATCGGAGTTGTTGGTAAAGGATCTTACAAACTTGGCACGATGGGGGGCGCACAATTGTCAAACAATTGTAATGTATCGCTACTCAAACGATATTACTGCTAAGCTATGACCTTCTCCTTTTTCCATTTGAATTTAAGACTAACTTGTCGCAGGTGTTCGATCGAAGACGTCGAGGGCACTTTTCTACACGAAGACCTTAGGTTCTAAAGCACGTGTTGTACTCTTTTTCCCTTAGATCGGATATTGTCCCAAATGGGTTTTTCCGGCGAGGTTTATAACGAGGCAACAACTATGTTCTACCTAAGGAGAATTCAACTATCCAAGGCTTATTTTCAATCAACCTTGAATACTGGGGGGGCATCACCCTCGGAGATTATATTTTCGAGGAAAATACTTCATTCCAAAGAGGGCCTCGATAGGAAAACTTTGTAATGGGCCAAACGGTCGGATGAACCGTGTCCATATAGAATAGTCGAGCCCCCTTGGTAGAACCTCGATGGCAAAACATGTACGCATGTATCAAATTATTCAAAGAATCATTCTTTCTATATCAAAACATTTTGTGTCTCAAAGAAGTCTACCATTATACGAGCTACATACTGTTAATTCTTTGAGAAACGGCTCAAGGGCCAAAACGCAAATACACCTCGATTACTCGGGGACTGTCATCGACGGTTAACACATTCAAATATCTAAAACTCAAATTTATAAGACCTCAAAGAGGCATCCCCTGACGCAAAGGACAAGGCCATCATACTCGGAGACTAACCTTTTGGACAAGTTCGAAAGGTTGTCGAGAAACAAGTCTAAGAGACACACCCGAAGGCTATGGCCATATTAAAGACTACGGTTATATAAAAAGGCTAGGGCCGAAATAATGCGGCTCGGAGACGTCCGAATTCTTCCATAAGTTAAAGGCCTTCTAATGCTTTGAAAAAATTGGTTAAATAAGGCTACCCACGGCAAAGCAAACAAAAAAAGGCTTCAATAATATCATCCTTCGAAAAAGCCTCGAAAGGTATTACATTATCGTAACACAAATGGATTACAAATGGGGTTCCGATCGATTGAACCCTTGTAAAACCGAACGGGTACAAAAACACATGCTAAGGCATAAAAAATCTCACTAAGTCTTTTAGCCGAAAAGAGGGAAAAATTATAGCCTCCATAGAGGTCGAATTGACCCAACTTAAAGAGCCTAAGAGCCGATAAAAAAGAGCCTAAGGGCCGATAAAAAAGAGCCTAAGGGCTTACATGAAAGAGCCTAAGGGCCGATTTGGCAAGCCTAAAAGGTCAATACAATTAGAGTTCGAGACTTCGCTCTCACTTAATTCGAACCCAAGGGTTCGATCACCCCAAACCTAAACAAGTAATGGTTTGATTATGGCTCGGGGACTCACCATTACCCAGTATGAACCCGTAAAGGTCTATGCGCAAAAGCTCGAACTTATTCGAGCTCGACCATGGCAGTTTCAAAGAAAACATCTGAGATAAAATTTGTAACATACAGCTATAAAGGATGAAGTCATTGCAAGAATTGTACAAGGCAAGAAATATCAAAATTCTTCTTTTATATATGTTGAAAAAAATACATACAAGGAAGCGATAAAAGGTCTTACAAAAGAACGATACAATAAGAAAGGAAAATCCTATCTATGCCCAGGGCTGGTCTCTCCTTCGGGAGAAGCTTCCCCTTCGGGCCCAGCTTCATCATCGGACCCGCTCTGGCTGCCTTCATCATCGTCATCATCGTCGGATGAGATGAGGAACTTGACATCGGCCTCGAGTGCTTTTGCTTGGGCTATCTTATTGGTGAGGTCGAAACCTCAAGCGTGGATCTCTTCGAGGGTCTCCCTCCGGGATTGACACTTGGCCAAATCACTGACCCGTTTCTCCCGGTTGGAGGCTTCCCTTAGTTCATTTTGAGCAGCCTCGGCATCCTTTAAGTACACAACAATGGTATTGTCAGCCGTGGCCTTCGTCCTCTCAACCTCGGCCCTGGCTTCAGCAACCTCAGTCCCAGTAGCAGCAAGTTTGGCCTCGAGCTCTCAATCTTCTAGGCCAGGGCCAGATTTTTTACTTTGACTCCCCGGAGCTGAGTCTCAACTGAGGCCAGGTTGGCTAGGGCAGCTTCTTTCTCACCAGCAAGCCGATCCATGTTTTTCTTCCACTGGTTGCAGTCGGCTCTCGAAGCTACCCGATCATATCCAATTTTTGCTGCAGCTGATACACTGAAGTGTTAGCCTCCACAGTTGGGTCAATTAGACCATACTCTTGCAAAACGGGGGTTACCTGCTTGTCTAGCTCGGCCTTATTTTGATGAGCTTTGGCCAAATATGCTCGTAAGTCCTTGAGCTCCTCCTCCTTTTTACTGCAAAGGAGCTACATGGCCTTCCCTTCATCCGAGGATGTAACGACCCGATCGGTCGTTTTGAGTTCTAGCGCTCCGTTCAGCAGCCTGAGGCCATGAGCAGCTTCATTTCAGGTATTATGACTTGTACGTGTGGTCGGAATTGAATTTCGGGAAGTCCAGAGTTAATTTAGAAGGGGAATTCTTATTTTGGAAGCTTAAAGTTGAAAGAATGAACTAGGATTGGAATTTTGAGTAAACGACCTCGGAATCGGGATCTGAAGGTTTCAGCAGGTTCGTATGATGATTTCAGACTTGGGCGTATGCCCAGTTCGGGTTTTGGATAACCCGGGAGCGTTTTGGCGCCTATTGTGGAAGTTAGCATTTTAGAAGAAATTTCATAAGTTTGGCTTGAAGAGCATTTCAGTGTTGTCGATGTCCATTTAGGATTCCGAGACTGTGAATAGCTCCGTATGGTGATTCTGGAGGTGGGGGCGCGATCGGAAGTGAATTCGGAGGTCCGTAGGTCATTATGGAGCCATTTGGCTAAAGATAAAAATTTGAAGGTTTTTGAGAAGTTTGACCGGGAGTGGACTTTTTGATATCGGGGTCGAAATCCGATTCCGAAAGTTGGAGTAGGTCCGTAATGTCGAATATGACTTGTGTGCAAAATTTGAGGTCAATCGGACATGATTTGATAGGTTTAAGCATCGAAAGTAGAAGTTGGAAGTTCTAAAGTTCATAAAGCTTGGATTGGGGGTTGATTCATGATTTTAGCGTTGTTTGATGTGATTTGAGGCCTCGAGCAAGTCTGTAATGTGTTTTGGGATTGGTTGGTATGATTAGTTGGGGTCCCGGGGGCCTCGGGTGGATTCCGGGTGGTCAACGGATCGAAAATAGAATTTGGGAAGGCTTGAGTGTGCTGCTTCTGTCATAACCGCATTCTTCGACCGCAGAAGCGGGAATGCAGATGCGGTCAATAGTTCGTAGAAGCGGAAGGGGGGCCAGGCCCAAGGAAACCACAAAAGCAGCCCAGGGACCGCAGAAGCGGTTCCGCTTAAGCGGCCCCCAGACCGCAGAAGCGGTTAGCTTCCTCTTGCCCAAAGCCGCAGAAGCGGCGAAAAAGTCGCAGAAGCGACATCCGCAGAAGCGGACAGTGCACCGCAGAAGCGGAAGTACCTGGAGCAGTGAGGTTGATTTAAATCGTGGGGTTGGGTTCATTTCCCCCATTTCTTCATGGTTTGGGCGATTTTTGCGGAGCTTTAAGAGGAGTTTGTCGTCAATGTTAAGGTAAGTTATCCCCATCACTTTTGAGTTAAATACATCAATTATGTATGGCTTTAGGCATGAAAATTAGTATAAAAATTGAGGTTTTGGTAGAAAACCTAGAAAATGATATTCTTGGAATTTAGCCACGAATTTGAGCATGGAATTATGAGCAAATTGTATATTTGAGCTAGTGAAGCCATGGGTAAATTTTATCTTCGAAAAATTTTGGATTCTGGGCACGTGGGCTCGAGGGCATTTTGGTCATTTCACTAAGCGGAGTTGGGAATTGTATAATTTGAGTTGTTAACAAGTATTTGAGTACGTTCTCATTAGTTTGTCGTTAATTGGCTAGTTTTGGTGCATGGTGCGTCGGTTCAAGTCTTCGGAAGAATGTAGAATGCCGGTTATGAGTCTTCGGAGCGAGGTGAGTCTCCTTTCTAACCTTGTGAGGGGGAAATGTCCCCATAGGTGAATTAATTGGTTATGTGCTCCTATTTGTGGGGGCTACGTATGCACGAGGTGACGAGAGTCCGTGCGTAGCTACTATTATGCTATAGTCCGGGTAGTTAGGACCCAAAAGCATGTTATACTTAAATTATTTATGAACCTATCGATAGCTTGAATTGCTTAAATCACATTGAATTAGTAAGGGGATTACTAAAAGGATTAAACTTCATTTCTTAAAAATTGTTAAGGGAGAATTGGTTTTATTTGGATAATTATTCCTCGATAAAATTCTAATTGGCTATTTGAGCATGTATATTATGTGTACCTGCGTCGCATGGATGATTCGCGAGCAGGGTGATTGTGTATCTTATGTGTACCTGCGTCGCATGGATAATTCGCGAGCAGGGTGATTGTTTATTTTATGTTGACCGCGTCGCATGGATGATTCGCGAGTGGGGTAATAGATGCATCTATGGTTCGTGCCGTTCGACTCTCGGCAGTGCACAGTTTACATTTCTGTTGGATCGGGCCGTCGCCTCGGTGTGATTTGCGCATGTTATTTGTCGCTTGAGAATTTTTAAAC
Source organism: Nicotiana attenuata (assembly GCF_001879085.1). NCBI lineage: Eukaryota > Viridiplantae > Streptophyta > Magnoliopsida > Solanales > Solanaceae > Nicotiana > Nicotiana attenuata. The sequence continues at coordinate 73,105 of NW_017674176.1, forward strand.
GTGAAATTTGCCCTTCGTGGCTTGATATAAATTGAAAAGATAATAAAGAGTAAATCTTGAAAATCCTTTGTTATTTGTTAAAAGGTGTTTACCTGTTTTACAGCTTCGTGAATTAGAACATGCTATATGAATCCATGATTTCCTCACACATTTAGTATATTATTATTGGACCGCTAGTGAGTGTCCAGGTTGACCATCTCGTCTCTACCTCTTCGGGGTTAGGCGGGATACTCACCGAGTACACGTTGATTACGTACTCATACTACACTTCTGTGCATTTTTGTTGCACAGGTATATTTTACATTAGATAGCAGAACGGATGATTTGGGGACTAGGTGAGCTGCATTGTTCGAGGCGACCCGCAGCTAGTGTAGTTCCCTTCCAGTACTTATTTATTTATTTCCTGTCCACTGTATTTCGGACAGACAATGTAATTTATTTTCCTCATCAGTAGTTGCTCATGCACTTGTGACACCGGGTTCTGGGTGGTTTTTCGAAAGTTGTGTGTTAATAGTTATTTCTTAATTTGAATTGAAATAGAGATTTGTTTTATATATGAAAAATGGAAGGAAAACTCTTAGATTTTCAAAGGTATTAAAAGAGCATTTAATTGATAATTTAGTTGGCTTGCCTGACAACGGTGTCCGGCGCCATCACGACCCGTAGTGGAATTGGGTCGTGACAGAGGATCTCTTGAGCTCGGCCTCACATTGGCTCAACTCGGTTCTAAACTTAGTAATGGCCTGCGCAGGAAAAAAAGGAGATATCAGTTAATGCAGAAAGAGAAGAAAACAAAAAAAATTGCAATAATAAAAGTTAGTGCTTACTCGAGAGAAGAGACGATGAGCCCTTCAAAGAGGGTAGATGCGTCATTGAGGTCGGCGGCATCATCGACCACAGTAAAACAATCCTGAAAAGGATCTTCTTCGAGTACCTTGCTCGGTTCGAGCGTTCGCAGAGCTTGGGCGTCCTTTATTGCCTCCTCAGAATAAGATGGTAGAGGAGGGAGTGACCTATTGTTAGGGCCCCGAGATCCTCACTCGGGGCGCTTGATTAGCCTCGGGATTCTCGACACTTTCCCCGTCTGGTGTACTTGTTGAAGGCGGGGGAATAATCTTGATCTCAGGGGACTCGGGGGTTTTTCCCGAGTCTTTATTCGGAGTTTTCTCACCACGAGGCAAGGTCTCCGGTTCGGAGGGCTTGGCGGCCTCAACCGGTTTCCTAGTTCGGGTCACCAGCGCCGATTCTTTGCCCTCATTTTCCTCATCATCCAGAAACTGGTGGGCTGAATCTATGTCCACGTGAATAAGTTTCCTCCTTGGCCTTCGAGTAGGGGCCCCCTTGTCCTAGGGGTCTTCAAGTTTCGAAGCCCTTTTCCTCTTGTTATCTTTCCCCGATTTGGAAATCAGGGGCTCGGTCTCTTCCCCGGACGGGACTGGCCTCATTTCGGAGACATCTCCAATGCCTGCATAAATAGGAATAAGTGAGATGACATCTCCAATAAAAGGAAAACATCAAAAAACCTGGGAGAAGAACTTACCTTGGTGTTTGGCCTCCCATTTGCCCTTTGATAAGTCACACCATTTGCGCTCGTCATACGAGGAGGTCGCGACCAGTTTCTGAACCCAATCCTCGAGGTCAAGGATCTCATGGGGTATCTAATCGTCAGCTGCAAAAAAGGCAAACGCATTACTAAAGGGAGGAACGGAGTATAAGAAGATACTAGGAAAGGAACTTCACTTACGCTTGGGATTCCACTTCTCCGGGAACGGAATTTTTCCCTCAAGGATAACGTCCGAGGTCCTAACTCGGACAAACCGGCTCATCCAGCCTCGGTCCTCATCCTCATCGTTACTAGCAAAGAAGGCTTTGCTTGATCGACGTTGAAGCCTTATCAACCCTCGAAAAAGCTGAGACTGATATAGCCGAATGAGATGTTGAGGGTAAACTCTAATCCCTCAGCCTTGCTAGAGAAGTAGCGCAACATAATCACGATACGCCAGAAAGAGGGATGGATCTGGCCGAGGGTAACTTCATATCTTTTGCAGAAGTCAATCACTACTGGATCAAGGGGACCCAGCGTGAAGGGGTAAGTGCAAACACTTAAGAACCCCTCCACATGAGTGGTAATGCTCTCCTCGGGGTCGGGGATCTGTACCACGATCTCGTCCCCCTAGCACAGTCTTTCTTCATGGACTTGAGATGCTTCTTTGTTATCGAACTAATATATCGGGATACATGTTCGCATCGGCCCGGGATTACGGGGGAATTTTCAACATTGAAGTCTTTCTTTATCGCGCAGGGGCCAGGAATAATCTCATGAAGGGCCGGCGCCACAAGTTTGGCCAGCCGGGAAGAGGAGGAAGCTTTCTCCTTTTGGGGAAATGTCTTTGAAGTTTTCGCCATTAATTCGAGTTAGAAGAAGCGGAGATAGGCGGAGTTTGGTAATTTCTGACACTAAAAGGAACGGAAGTAGCGGATAATGAGAGAAAGGAGGTGAAGGGAAGGAGATATAGAAGAAGTTTAGAGGTGGTTTGAAGATTGGAGTAAAGCTTTCTCTGAAATTAAACCTTATATTTATAGGTGAGCGGCGACGGTTCAACGACGCTAGTAGCCGACCACCACTGGAGAATCATTTAATGTTTTGGGGAAGCGAACTGATGGGACGTTTCGGTCACTTCGAGCGCCTACATCACGAGAATGACATCATCATCAAGGGCTCTGAAAAATTGAGGTTCAAATCGTTTCTTATCATTTTACTCTAAGAAACGCGGGGACTATCCGCATACGGTAAAATCATGTACCCCCGATTTTGTGGGCTCCAGGGCTCACATCGAGGAACAGAGGGCTCGCATCGAGGGATAAACTCAGTATGCACCGGGTTCGAGTTCGAGGGCAGAACATAAGGATCGAAGATCGAAGTGCACGATGAAACATGAAGCCGAGTATGACCAACCCCGAGATGGAGCCGTTATGTATTTGTAACAGAATGAGAAAGATTCCTGCCACGTCCCCAAGATCATGGCGTAAATTTTGGAATAGATTTGTACGAGTTAGTACTAATCCGTACTAGGCGGTTAGACAACTGCCCCAATAAGATTCCTTACTGTAAATAGAAATGTACCTTATTTAGGGTTCCCCTATTATTTAAAGGGGACCCCAATCATTTGTCACCATCATCAATCACTACCAGAAGAATATACTCTCTTACTTTTTGGCTTATTGCTCACAAGAATTGTCCTTTAACTTTATTGTTCTTGACCTACCTCGAAGCCACCTTAGCTCGAGGCCGAGACTGGCTTGCATACTAGTTTGATTTCACTTACTTCTTTCATTTATACATTATATTTCTTGGTTATTAATTAGTATTGGACTAAATCACATATCTTTAAAACTATTAACAAGTTTAATTGTCACTCGTATATTCGAGGTAAACAACGTCAATCAGTGATGTACCGATATATGCGGACTTCAATTCACCTAATAACGATGGCATAGACATAGAGGACTCTAACAATACGGTCATCACCAGATGCAACATATATAAACACAGGAGAAATGCTATCTGTCCAAAGTCATCAACTGGACCTGTCCATAACCTAACAGCAACAAACGAACAAAATCTTCTGCCATCAAACTTGGAAGCGCTAGCTTTTACACGTTCAAGAATTTCTTATTTGACAACATTACAATTTTTGAATCTCATAGAGGCCGAGATGGAGGTATTCACCTTTGGTTCTTTTCTGCTATATTGACAGTCGATATATTTATTTATAATACAAAATTTACGCCATGTTTCACACTTGCATTTCATGAGTACATATGATTCATGCAGTAGAGAAGCAGAATTACACTTAAACCTTCCTAGTGTTCTGATGCTTTAATCATTCCATTTTGGTTTGTGTTTAACCAAAAAATATATCTTTCGGTCAAAGCCTATTTTTTAAAGAACTCGGGTTACTGATAATCAAGAAATTTCGTACTTTCTCAATCATATGAAAGGAAAAGAACAAGAATAAGTAAGGAAACAACTGATTGCAAAGTCAATATAGAGAAAAGCAGTAAAGTAAAGTAAATATATTCCAATATTGTCTCAGATGTCTTTACAAATGAAATTCTCTTCCCTTATATAGAATTTACAAACATAACGTTTCCTCCCTTTTATGACCTAATCATTATGAACATTAATGACATTAATAAACCGTTATAATTGGCAATCGTAACTGTTTATGGAGATTCTGTAACGGTTCTATTTCTTCTTCCTCATTAATTAGAGGTTCGTGAATCTTCCTCTTCTTACTGTCTTGATTCATTCAGTCCATATTTACTGAATGATTTAGAATCGAGCAACTGCATCCCTTCATTTTGTGAGTGATTTGCTCGTACCTCTTGTATCTCATGCATCTTCTAATGCAATATTCCAGCTGTCACCTTCTTAGTGATCCACGTAACATGCCTCGTCATCCACACATAATTACACGTATCATATTTATTTTCTACTAATACAGATAGTCCCTCCACGTGCCGGATATTCTATAATTGAATATTTGGGAAGTGGTATGTATTTATGGCGGAAATTTTTGCCGCCGTTTCCCATGTATCACTGTGTCTTCTTCAGAACCAATGCATCGTATGTCACTTCCATTTAATGCATGTGCCACGTGGCCTCTGTTGATTAGGTCTACGACTCTTCAGCGATTTTTAGGGCTTTCTTGCGGCTCCGTCAGTCACGAAGTAACTGTTTCATTATGACGTCTCCATCATGACTCACTTTACATGATGATTGCTTCTTCTTATAAATACCCCATGTGCCTTTAGTTTCACGTAAACTTTCAATCTACAATATTCTTTTTCTCTAATCGTTCTTATTATTCAATACGCATTATTTTCTCCCATCCATGTCTTCATCAAACACCAATCCTCGTAGAACAGTAATTGTAGATGAACTTCCTCCTTCAACTGCTCTTGTTAGGAGTAGAAGAGGCGGTATGTTACGTAGCTTATGATCTTTATCTGTTCGTGGTTCTACTTCTCAACCCAACATTTTTACCCCTTCTTCATCTAGGACTAGGACTTCTTCAACCCATAGATCTTCTGCCAGAAATAGGGAATCAAGTGAGCCCCTTCGAAAACCAACAGTTGATGAAATTATTCCTGCAGAATTTTCTTTCTCCACTGATCGTGAATCAACTAAAAACCATGTTACTTCTATGACTTCCCATGATCATGCCGATGTCTATCCTTCTCAGATTACTTATGGCTTGATTTCTAATGTGTGAAGAGAATGCTACTGGAAACCTGATTTTCCAATTTTAGTTCCTGGTCCAAACCAAAGGATAACCTGGGGATTTCTAACTTTTTCCTCTGTTAGGATTTCCCATTCGAGGTGTCAGTGCCGCGTACGTTACTTTATCAAAGCTTTCTTTATCTCTTGCTCAAGAAATGATTTTGAATTCTTCATCAAAGAGAAAAGCAGAGAGAGCTCATGCTCTGAGGGTGTAGAGGAACGAGAAGAGGGTTCCTTAGTGCACAGGCCTCGGGCTTGGAGGCGCGTTATTTCGGATGATGAAGCCACCCCTCCTCCAAGTTCAGTTCCCGTCAATGAGCCTGAAAATGTCATTTTAATGAGCTCTGATGAAGAGATGAATGCTGCACCTCATGACTCTACCGATCAATTATTTTCCCGTGGGTTTGATAATGAAGATTTTGACCTTGTTTCTAAAGAAGCACCTCTCGCCTCCTTTCCAGTGTCTGCTCTTATTGGTTCTCAAGTTTTTGCTCCTGTCGTTGCTGCTACTGCTCCTTCCATGGCTGTTTTCACTTCCTCAACCGTCCCTACTGCTACCACTTCTCGTGTTGAGGTTGGTTTACAGTAGCAATAGGATGATGAAAAAATTTACCATTGAAGTCCCCGAGGATGGTAAGCTTTTCAAAAAGTCTGGTCAAGCCAATGTATGGCTAAAACCTCTAATTGGCCCAGTTGAGAAGTCTAAGTTGGAAAGCCACAGTTCTTTAACATGGATTAATGATATTGTTCATTCATCTTTTAAGGCATAAGCCTTAGCCTTTTTTTTCCTTTACTTCCCTCGTGATTTTTTTATCTTTATTCAATAATCACTTCTTTCCTTTCTTTTGTAGATCAACTTGATAGGCATGGAGCTTATGAAGAGAATTGTCAATACTGAGCAGCTAGTCAATGATTATCGTACCGAAGCGGACAACTAGAGGGAACAGTACGCGAGTTTTCAGTTGGAAACAGAAGTTTTAGATGAGGAGAAGTGTGCTTTGGAACAGCAAGTACAAGTGATGACCGCAGAGTTGGAATTTGAAAAAGCCTCTTCCAGTATAGTGGGCAAGGACAAAGACATTCTTGAGTCTTCATTTGCAGAAAAACTTTCTAAAGCTACTGAAGAAATTAGGGGTTTGAATGAACTGCTTAATCAGAAGGAGATCTATGCCGGGGAGCTTGTTCAAACACTCACTCAGGCTCAAGAAGACCTCTGTGCATCTTCAGATAAGGTCCAGTTCTTGCATAGATCATTCGCCCCTTTGAAGGCTTCTTATGATGCTTCTTTGACTGAAAGAGAAGAGTTGGAGGCTGAAATTGACTAATGGGAGAGGGATTACGAGGCCCTTGAAGATAAATCAACTCTTGATGTAAGCTGGGCAATTTTTTGATTACGCACCTCGAGACTTTGATGGAGGCTAGCCAGGAAGGCTTTGACTTGACTGCTGAGATTGCAAAAGCTAAGGAAACTATTGAAAAAACTCTGCAACATTAGAACTTTTCCTCACCTTAAGTCGGCGTTCCCGAAAGTGATGAACTTACTCCTGGTGAAGTTGGTGTTCAATCCTCTTCTGCTCAAGTTGTATCTTCTCCCGTTGCTGATGATGCCTTATTGGATTCTGCTTCTCTCGCTGCTGATAGTACTGCTTTAGATCCTGCCCCGTAGTGTTCTGTGAACTTTTGTTGGGAAGGATTTTTTTTATTACTTTTGCTTTTAGAATAGTTGGCAAGTTTTTACCCCTGGTCTGTTTTGGGGTTTGTTATAAAAATTCCTTGGTTTTAACTAAGTTTATACTTAGTTTTAGCCAGGTTTAGTATATAATATTTGGTTTGAGTTTCTGTTCTACTCTTTATTTTTCATTTAAAAATGCTTTAGTAATTCGTGATTTTTGAATAGACATGAATTTTTATAAAAGAGGGCCCTTTTTTAAACGACACGAATGAAGAAGACGTCTCAACTTCATATTGGTGTAAACATATGAAAGAAGTAGGAAAATACATATTTCAAAGAATTCTCTTGAATAATTTGAGGAAGTTTTGTATTTTTGAACTTTCAAATTATATAACACTGTACATGTATTCAAGTAACTTTTTGTACAACATCTATAACTCTTTCATAACTGCTTTCTTTATAATAGATTTTACAAATTTCTTTGGTATATTTTGCAACCCATGACTAAACATTGCCTTTCACCTAAGTATTCGTAGGATCTTGTAATTTACATCCGCGAGTTTATACTTCATCAAAGCTTATTACAAAGGTTTTTGAATCAGGCTTGTGTTTTTGGCTCTTGATTTGCTCTTGACTTTTGATTTTTGGGTTGATCCAGGCTTGGCTGACTTTTAGTCTTCTAGAATCTTCTTTGACTTTCAATATGCTTTGCCTTTATATCTATAGCCCCCCAAGTGTTAGAGCTTTGAAGTATGAAATCTCGAGCACTTGATTATTCCTTCCATTTGGTCCATTTCCTGAAAAGGAAAAATACATAGGGGACTCGGAGGTATATTTTTAGATGATGACTACTTAGCCCTTTTTATTTTCATCAGAAAGGTTGTAACCCAGACCGGGGATAATTTTGCATCTCGCGTGTCTTTTAGGTCTAAGATCATAATCTGGTGTGGGCTAGCTTTGTGCCTATCATCTAAAATGGTTAGTATAATTAAAAAGAATAAGTCTAAACCTTACATAAATGATACCTGACCAGGGTCTTCCTTTAGAAGTAGTACTTCTTTAAATGAACAACATTCCAATTTGATGGGAGTAATTCGCCCTCCATTGTTTCTAACTCATATGCACCCTTTCCAGCAATGCCACGAATCCTGTTAGGTCCTTCCCAATTTGGACTCAATTTTCCTGCATTGAACGATTTTGATGATTGAAAAACTTTTTTGAGGACGAAGTCCTCAATCTTGAAGTATCTAAGATGATCTTTCCGATTGTAATATCGCTCAATAATTTGCTTTTGCGCTGCCATCTTTATTAGAGTTGTTTCTCTCCTTTCTTCAAGCAAATCGAGATTTATTCGCATCTCTTCCTCATTTGATTCTTCGGTTTCCTGGGTGGATCTTGTACTTGGTTCACCTATTTCAACTGGGATTAAGGCTTTAGCACCATACACAAGTGAGAATAGAGTCTTTCCCGTACCTGTTTTCGCTGTCGTTCGGTAAGCCCATAAGACTCCTGGTAACACTTCTGGCCACTTACCTTTTGACTTCTCTAATCTTTTCTTCAAGTTATTAATAATAACCTTGTTTGTTGATTCAGCTTGTCCATTAGCCAGCGGATGATAAGGTGTTGAAGTTATCCTTTTAATCTGCCAACTCTAAAAGAATTCTGTGATTTTCGCACCTATGAATTGCGAGCCGTTATCACACATGATTTCTTTTGGAACTCCAAACTGGCATATGATGTTTCGCCAATTGAAGTCCCTGACTTCTTTTTCCCGCACCTGTTTGAAGGCACCTGCTTCTACCCACTTGGTAAAATAATCGATTAGTACTAGTAAAAATCGTACCTTTCCTTTGGCTTGTGGTAATGGACCCACGATATCCATCCCCCACTTTATAAAAGGACACGGTGCAATAACTGGATGTAACAAATCTGCTAGGCAATGCATGTTGTTACCATATTGTTGGCATTTGTCACATTTGGCCACAAAGCTTTCCGCATCTTCTTCCATTTTTGGCCAATAATATCCTGCTCTAATTAGAGTTTTTACCAAGGATCTTCCTCCTGCATGATTTCCACAGTGCCCCTCATGTACTTCTCTCATGACATACTCTGTTTGAGAAGGTCCGAGACACCTTGCTAAAGTACCACCGAACATCTTTAGATATAGGTTGCCACGATCCAAACAATAACGTGCAGCTTTTCGTCGAAGTGCCTGAGCCTTTTTCTTATCTTCAGGTAGAATCCCGTACTGCAAAAAATTAACGATCTCCTTTCTCCTATCCCAAGTTAAATTATTGAAATTTACCTCATTTTTGTCCTGATCAAGTGTCGAATGAAACAAATGTATTACGGAAGCATTTTCTTCATTTGTCACTTCTACAGCGGATGCGAGATTAGCCAGCGCGTCTTCTTCAGCATTTTCTTCCCTGGGTATTTGCATGAATTTCCAAGATTGGAATTGTCTGATTAAGTCTCGTGCCTTTTCCAAATATTGCTGCATCCTCGCCTCTCTAGCTATATAAGTCCCATGCATTTGATTAACTACAAGCTGCGAGTCGCTGTTGATTATAATCTGCACTATTCCGAGCTCTCGTGCCAATTCCAGACCTCCAATTACAGCTTTATATTCTGCTTCATTGTTAGTAATGTGATGTCACTTTATTGCCTGCCTTATAGTTTCTGCCGAAGGTGGGATTAGAACAATACCCAAACCCGCTCCTTTAACATTCGAGGAGCCATTAGTACATAGGGTCCATGTACCCGGATTAGACCCGTTGAATACCTGCAGTTCCTTTTCTGCTTCTGGTACTATTCCTGGGCTGATGTATACCACAAAATCTGCTAAAACATGTGATTTTATCGCAGTTCTAGGTTGATATGTGATATCATATTCCCTTAGTTCTGTAGCCCACTTGGCTAATCTACTTGATAGTTCTTGCTTATGCAATATATTACTTAAGGGGTAAGCGGTCACTACAGAGATAGGGTGACATTGAAAATAAGGCCTCAACTTTCTAGATGCTATGATTAGTGCTAAGGTAAGTTTTTCTAAATGAGGATATCGAGTTTCAGCATCCAATAAAGACTTGATAAAATAAATTGGAGATTATTTACCTTTGTCTTCTCGAACTAACACTGCACTTACCGCCATTTATGACACATCGAGATAGATGAGTAGCCTTTCTCCATCCTTCCGTTTAGCCAGCAACGATGGGTTTGACAAAAACCTTTTAGATTTGTGAGTGCTTGCTGGCATTCCTCAGTCCACTCAATTGGCTTTGCTTTTTCAACACTGAAAAACACTTAAAACTCTTCTCCGAAGATTTAAAAATAGACCTTCCCAATGCTGCTATCCTACCTGTCAAGCTCTGTACCTCTTTTTTGCTCGTGAGTATGTCCGGTATTTCTTCAATGGCTTTAATCTATGCTAGATTTACTTGAATTCCTTGGTTAGAAAGAGGAAAACCTAAAAACTTACCCGAAGAGACGCAAAATGCATACTTTTCAGGATTTAACTTCATATTGAATTTGTGGAGAATCTGAAATATAACTAACAAATGTTGGATATGATCCACCGCCTGTGTTGACTTGACTAGCATGTCATCGATGTAGACTTCCATAGTTTTCCTAGGTGTTCTTGAAACATTTTCATTACTAACCTCTGGTATGTGGCTTCAGCATTCTTTAGGCCGAAAGGCATGACTTTATAACAATAAGTCCCCCTGTCTGTAATAAAGAAAGTTTTTTCCTCATCTAAAGGATCCATTTTTATCTGATTATATCCTGAATAGGCATCTAAAAAACTCAACAATTCATGTCCTGCAGTAGCATCAATTAGTTGATCTATGTGCGGTAAAGGAAAAGAATCTTTAGGGCAAGCTTTATTCAAGTCAGTATAGTCTATACAAACTCGCCATTTACCATTCTTTTTTGGCACCACTACAGTATTAGCTAGCCAATTAGGATATTTTACCACTCGGATAGACCTGATTTTTAAAAGCTTTTGCACCTCATCCTGAATCACCTGGTTTTTGAAGGATCCTTGCTTCCTTTTCTTCTGTTTGACATGTGGATATGTTGGATCTTCATTTAGTTTATGGGACATCACCTCCGGTGGTATACCTGTCATATCTGAATGCGACCAAGCAAAGCAGTCTGCATTAGCTTTTAAGAATTCAATTAACTTACCTTTCATCTCTGCGCTCAGGTTGGTTTCGATGTAAACTTTTCTGTCCGGCCAATGTATAAACAACGCCACCGCTTCAAGTTCTTCAATTGTTGTTTTGATGTTTTCGTTCTCTTCTGGATCTTGAATGATATCAGGCCTTGAGTCTACATCCGTTTGCCCATCTCCAGTTGAGGTTTGTGTTACTAAATCCTCAATTGAATTATGTAATTGCTAATTTTTGTCTGCAACATCGTTCTTTATGCTTGAATCCGCCATTGAATTGATATTTCTAGAAGCATGCTGATCACCACGGATTTGTCTGATTCCATATTGTGAAGGGAACTTAATATCCTTATAGAGTAGATGGAACAACATCCATCTCATGAATCCAAGGTCTGCCGAGAATCATATTATACGCCATGTCCGTATCTATCACTTGAAATTTTGTATCTTTGACTACTCCTTCTGCGAATATGGTGAGCACTATTTCCCCTTTTGTAACAACGCTCGAATTGTCAAATCCTGATAAAGAACGTGCTTTGGGCACCAATTTATCATCGGCTTGGATCTCGTTTACCACTCTTAAAAGAATGATATTTACAGAGCTACCTGGATCAATCAAAACTCGTTTCACATTAGTATCATGTACAAGTAAAGATATTAGCGGTGCATCATTGTGAGGGATCATCACGCCATCTGCGTATGCATCATCTGCATCATCAAACGTTATGCTGTCTTCTTCCAAAACTTGGCAAACTCATTTTCCGTAGGTGACTGTGACTTTTGACGTCTTTTTTGCAGCCGTATACGTCACGCCGTTGACCTCATCTCCTCCGCTTATCACATTAACCGTTCTTTTTGGTGAGGGTAGTTGTGGTGGCTGTGAGCACGTGATTTTTGCCCTATATATGAATTACTCCCAAAAATTCAAACAAAATAATTTTCCTTTCATTATTTTACACTTTTGTGAATTTTGTGTTATTTTCTGTTAATTGTTTGCATTTTGTAAAAATATACACATGACATTTGCATTTAGGATCTAATTTCACATTTTGGGATTATTTAGTGGTTAAGCCGTTTTTAGAACAAAATAACAAAAATAGTCCATCTTTGCATTTTTAATTGTTAATTGTTGAATTTGTCATGGGTTTGCTTTTAATAGGATTTAATAGATTTTTAGGAATTAATTAGTTTAATTTTGGAAACAAAGTAGGTCTTTGATTTTGCATTTTAATAAAATTAGAAAAACATAAAAATACAAAATGAAAACAAATAAGTAAATAAA